>NC_079420.1:21650920-21758420 GCF_026213295.1 Gadus chalcogrammus
AGTAGAAGTCTTTTCTGGGAAGCTGAACACTAAGGGGTTACTGACTGTCTTGCACCAGAATCAGTAAAAACCAGCCACAGCCTTTATCTCCTCTAATTATATTTGATAGAACCTGCATTTGGTACACATGTGCACATTTCATCGTCGACACAGTAAAAGTCCCACGACAAGACTTATCATCTCTGATTGCTTCTGTCACAACAAGGTAAATATTTCCCCCAAAATGTTTGAAAGTGAGAGAAACAGTCGCTTTAATGACACAGTGGTCTAGAACGTGGCTCCACACAGCACCCTAAATACTTAGTTTGTTCAGTTCTTCTCTACACAATGTTTCTCTCAGGCAGGTCAAACCATGAGGCACGGCGCAGGAACATGTTATACGCAGTACACATTCAAATGACGCGTTTGTAGCCACTTACACATACATAATGTCAGCTCTGAGATGCTCATGCTGACGTCATGCTCTCAGGGTGACGTCCACACAACACCGCTATCCGCTGGTCCTCCATGTCTTTCAGATGGCACACTGCACAGACCAAACAGATGCTGAGGGTTGCATTGTCTGCTGGCCTATATCATCCCCATAGAGGCATTATCAGTGTGACTGACGTGACTGATGCAGGCTTAAGCAGCCGTTTCTATCCTCTTCAATGTCTGCGAGCATCTCTGACTTAATGATAAGCGTCCAGAGAGGTGTATACTCTACGCCACTTATCTAAAGCCATAACATATCTCAAGTAGAGGGTTGGAGAGCCTTTGAGAGACTATGGACGGCCTTCTGGCTTTTCAACAGCTTAACTCTCATGACGGCGGAAGCTGACCTAGAATTAAAAGAAATTACGCTTGGTTACGCCAGGTTACACTCCATTGTTAAGTTGTTGTCCCATACTGTCCTGTTGGATTTAGACGTGCAGGGAAAGGTGAAATCAAGTTCAATCGATGACGATCTTTTGAGGACTTTGCATCTCTGTATATGCAGTACTTCCTGCTCCTGTAAATGATTGACTTTTATTGTTCATTATTGATCCCCATTTAAATGTATGTCATTCAAAATTCGATTTCAGCAAAGGCTAATTCCTGCCTTCAGAATGGAAAACTCATGCCTTGTCTTCATATGGGTGAGAGTTGGTTGTCTCCTCTGTCGGTGGGCCTACAGTGCAGCTGTCCCTGCCCTCCAGGATGTTCCTCTCCAGCCTGCCTCACCGCTACTCTGCAGCTCAGCTTCACTTCCACTGGGGCTCCACCAGCACCCCCACCGGCTCCGAACACCTGGTGAACGGCAAGCGCTTTGCGGCAGAGGTAACCAGCAGACCATCAGTCCTGGATGGCCTTTATCTATAACCCCATATTCAATCAAGCTTTATTATTACAGCACCGCTCGAGCACACCGTCAAGAGAGAGCGCTAAACAAGGGAAGAGACATGAGAACAAAAAGTTATTGTTCAACATAATATGAAGATTAAAATAAAATATCTTCTTCATTAGCATTAAGATAATCCTAAAGCTTTTAAGGTTGAGTAAAAAATATATTGAAAAATATTGATAGACAGAAGTGATCTTAAAGGTTGTGTATCACATGTGTGTGTGAGAGAGAGAGAGCTGAATAGAGAGAGACCATGGTTGTTCATTAGTCTATGTACCTAAGCTAAGAGCAGCCCAATAATACTTGTTGTGTGAGTGAGCCACACATTGTTGGCTCATTGTCGGAGGTGTTTGACTGACAGAGGATCTGTCAGAGGGACCGGTGAAAGACTGTTTAAGCTGAGGCGGATGATAAACTGCATGTGTTGCACATGCACAATGAAAGTTGCTTATATGCAACAAACTCAGGCATTCTCTCTGTAATTTCATGTAAGGTCAACCGGTAGGTAAGATGAAGAAGTCAAGATGATGTCGTATACAAAAAAATTATTGTGATAATAATATTTTCATATTCGTAGCCCTAATTTACAAAAACTAAATGTTTCACATTGTTAATTAATAACTTGTTTTTCAATAACGATTTGTGCTGATGTATAAAGCATCAAATGCTCTAAGCAGTTTTTGCACACCCGAGAGACAGCAGATTATTTCATTTATCAGAGAGAAGGAATTACAATACATTTGGATAAATCCTTTCATAAAGATGAAAGGATTTTATGTCTGTATCCGTTCTCGCTTGTACTTCACTGAGAGAAGAAACTGGAATACTGTGTGTAACAACCTGTGCCTTTTACGGGACCAATGCCTCTTCCACGAACTCGCCGTAGAAGGTGCTGTGGTTTGAACGGAGCATGTAAGTGGACACGTCCATGCTTGCATCTTTTAAAGTTTTCCCCCCTGAGACCACAGTCTCATGCTTTCCCTTGATGACATGCTTTCATGGATGGATAGAATGATGGAACATCAAGAATTCTTCCCAGAATTCACACATTTCTGGGAAGAGTTCACATTGTAACCCCTTTTTATCCCAAGACATGGCATTCTCTTTAAATACAATTCCCGTACATACTCTCTCTTGTATGCTGCCCTTGTGGTGCACATGCTTCATGTACAATACCATAAAGACATGACAGATGTCTATTTCTGTGCCTGATTGGACTGCCTACTGTTATATACTGCAAGTACTGGCCTGTATGTATTGAACTGAACACAACTACTTGCCATTAGGGGTAGCTTCTTTGGCTTGTCTTCTGTGAAAAATCATTTCCAAAAAAAAAATATATATATATCAAGAAATCAATATATATAATATATTTTAAATCTTTGATACCAATTTAACAAATGTGTATTATTCAGATTAGATATGTGCCCTAATCACTTACTGAGAACAAGGAGACGTATGTGCAGGTATCAAATCAAATCTTGCCATAGCAGTTTTCCAAACTATGTCTCAAATGGAGGGAAGAAGAAGACCTGAAGAACACCAAAGAGAAACAGTTGAAACTGTTGATGTCTAGACGAAGGTCTCCTTGTCGTTTACAGATGCACATCGTACACTTCAACTCTGACAAGTACGCCAACGTTTCCATGGCTGTAGACAAATCCGATGGCCTCGCTGTCCTGGGAGTTCTGGTTGAGGTAAGACACCATGCCACGAGCCAGAGCCATGGCCGCTATACCAAACTGCCGTGATACTAAAACTAAAAATGCCTGTGATGCTGACCCACTCCACTACTCTCCTCAGGTGGGCGAGTTCAATCCAGCCTTCGACCAGTTTCTAAAGTTCATCAACGGTATCAAATACAGGAGTGAGTTCTAACTCCCACTGGACAGTTGACTGGAACATTGACAACATATACATGTTCATGAAACACGAATAAACATATCAAATGTTTATTCTTGGGTGGCAGTGCCTCAGGAGTTAGAATGGGCTGACTGACGCTAGTTCAATCCCAGGCTCCTCCTAGCTTGTTTCGAGGTGTCCCTGAGCAAGACACCTAACCCAAGCTGCTCCAAACAAGCTGACAGTTGCCTTGCAAGGTTGACATTGCTTTGGGTTTGTGAATGTGTGTAGGAATGGGTGAATGTTAGGCAATTAATGTAAAGCCACTGGTTAGAAATGCCGTCAATTTACCATTTATGAAACATCTCAAAATACCTCTGTGATTGTTTACTACTCCTGATAGTCTGAGTGTTTCCATATTACATTTCTATGTGCTGGCTCCTGTTGGTCTTACAGAGTGACATTAATATTGTGAGCAATTCAACTTGCAGATCAGAGAGTGAAAGTGCCTGGTTTCAACATCCGTTCGCTGCTGCCTGCTCGTTTGGACGAGTACTACCGCTATGACGGCTCCCTGACCACCCCTCCGTGTTACCCCAGCGTGCTCTGGACGCTGTTCAGGAGCCCCATACAGATCTCCCCAAAGCAGGTGGTCCAACACAACCCACACCTCCAAATACTATTTACTCTTCCGTAATTAAGCAGACACTTTTATCCAAAGATATGTACAGGGGATTTAGGGACGTGTCATCAGGAGCAGGTCGGTGAAGAATGCCTTGCTCTATCCATGATATCGGATATATAGCGTGATATAAGGACAACCATCTTGTTTGACACAGTCTTCTCTGTCTTCTATCGGCAGTTCCTATCCCTGGCTTCGGCTGTGTACTCATCCCGGGCCCAGGAGTCCAACTCTGTCCCTATGAACGGCAACTACAGGAGGCCCCAGCTCCCGGACCACCGAGTGGTCCTTGTCTCCTTCCAGGAGGGTAAGGAGAAGCACGCTTCTGTCTTTGGCTTTGCTTTGGATTTTACGAGGGGAACCTTGATTGCTGGAATGTTCTGCCTGCACCTCCTTAGCATGTGGGTTACTGGGATTGTCAGTGTGGCTGTCTGTGATTGCTTCTTCTCCTGCAGAAAGCTGTCAATCATTTTTTATTTTCTGCATGCAAAATTTAAAAGATTTGGGATTTCTTAGTCATATCTTTGTCATTCCTAACCCTTTTATAATGATCACTGGCTTGATGAGCCTGTTCAACATGTTTCAATACATTTCAATGAATCATTTCTGGCTGGTAATAGAGCAGAACATGAGGCTCACCAAAGGTTTCCTTTATTGGCTATTTGGGAAGCTGCATGCTGTCATCGTCTTGTGAATATTCCTACTGGGAATAGGCTTTGCTGGTGGCAGGTTTGGACCGGGTAGTATGGCAATACTGCACGTTTTCTGGGGGATATGGCGTGTGCTTCACAGTAGTTTTTCATTTGTATTCACCACCACCGCTGGCCTCCCTGTTGCTTTCTTGGCCTGTGGGACAGAGGACCTGGAATGACTTCATGTGGGCTTACTTTAACAAGCGCTGTGGTTGACCCTGTGTCTGCGGCAGGCAGAGGGCTGCATGGCATCCAAACTGTCACGTCTCCACTCGTGAGGAAGCAAATCATTCAGCAGCTGCTGGTGGGAGACCTGGCAGACCTGGCTGATGAAGGCCTGTACAAGCTGCTGCCAAGCGGCCCAGAGAAGCGGCTGGTCGCTGACAAGAAGAGGAAAGCCTTCAACAACCAACACGGACCCAGGACCCAGCATACCAACCCCAAGAAACAGCTGCTGCATCCTCCTCCTCCTCCTTCGAAGAAGAGCCGCAGCCACAACCACCTCGGCGGAGGCATGGGGCTGACGGAGGAGGCGCTGTGCTACGTCTCACTGGAGCACCAAGTCCTCCATCAGGCCAGGCAGTCGCACACTGAGGCCCAGGTGGTTCACACCCTGAGAGACCTGGTGTTCCCTGACCTGAACCTCAGGAGCTACCTGGGCTGTAAGTCGGAGCTGGATTTCTCCACAATCAGACACATCGTCCGTGGGCGGCCAACCGACGAGGTTTTGGAGCTGGACGGCTCTCTGAGGAGGGCCAGTGTGGGGGTGATGAAGAAGTTCCCTTCCTTTGCCTCAAAGCAAGGCGTACCGGCGACTAAGTATGAGGGTGTCTCCAATGTGGCCGGGCAAGCCAAGACCCAGCCTCAGGGTTTCCCACACCCATGGCTCCTGCCCATGGAGTGGGAAGACTAGAGAGGAGATTGTGACCGTGTAATGCCCATGCTGACACTGTTTAGCCAGCCGGCCTCTCAGTGCGCCCAATCCCCGCCAGTAGCACCAGAAGTAGACCTATGTTTTAAATGCAGCTATTTGAGATGTTCTTTGGACCACGGTTTTGCCCAAACGATTGATTGAGTTATAACTTTGAGTGTGTGTACAAAATGATCATCTTTATTTATGTTTGAAACTGACTGACTGAAGATTGTAAACTTGGTAGCAGGAATCAGTTTCCCTTAATGATTACATTAAACATTACATAAATCAGACTGGGGCCCACCATGCAAGGCTGGGATGCACTCAAGGTATTAACAAACACTTTTTTGATAGCATCCACAAAATGGCATATTGTTTAGATTTGGCAAAAGCCTAGAACTGCTTTGTGTAAAATATTTTGATTCAGTTCACAAGACCTATGAGGAGATCCATTTTGCACATCCGGCTTGTATATTTATTCAGGTTTTCTAGCTAGCAATACAGCTTGCACCAGCACAATTTCCAGAAGGACGGGTGTGAACGCAATATTAAAGCATTAGGTACAGCAGTAGTGCCTTGCTTAAGAAATGTTTATGTGTGAGTCTGCTGATTCCCTTAGAGAGATACTCAAGGGCTTGTCCCTGCTGTTTGGACTGCTATTCTATTGCTTGGATTGTACTTTTAAATGAGCAACATTTTAATAAAATACATATTAGTATGCGATACAATTTATTTCTCTCTTTGTTTGTATATTGTACTATTATAATAATAGAAAAATAATTAGTAGGAGTGATAGTGGTGGAAGTAGTGATATTAGTATTAATAGTAATAGCGTATTAGTATATAATATATGAATACATCATATATATTGATTACTGCATAGTAGATATAAGTACAATAAGCAATTTAGATGAGTTATTAAACAATGATCTGAACCTTAAAATCCACCTGACGGAGGCCTAGATGTAAATCATTAGCTAATGATTATAGATTCTAACAGTCATAGACAAAAATAGATAATTGCATTATTAAGTATATTATAATGTAGTGATGGAATTGTATACCTATTTTTTTAATACAGACCATGAGGCTCGCTAGACTGTTGCTGAGAATATAATGCACAGATGGATAAAAGGGGTCTTAGAGGGCCATATATCATGTCTTCTAATTCTGTGCATTAAATGTAAAACTGAAGTGGGAGGATGCAAGCAAGTGTATCATAGAGTTTTTAACAGGACAAAGGCTCAAGAAGAGGGGTGGGGGATTGTGACAGACTGAGGAGCTTCATGCTGGGAGACGGGGAGCAGGGAAGTTCAAATGCAGAGCAAGCTGCATTGATGCTTTCCCTCTGTAACAAGCTGCCGTTCTCTGGGCTGAGTATCAAGTCCAAACTGTTGTTCTCTCTCTCTCTTGTTTTCTCTCTATTGCTCAGATGGATGGTCATGGATGAACCTCGGTATGCCTCGCTCTCTTGTGTGTTTAAACATACTTTCATATAATCTTCCGTGATGAATCCCCATATTGTGCAACTTTGCCATAACTAAAACCCTCCATCCCTAATCTCTACATGATGCTGATTCTAATCATTTGCTCATTATTGGTTTGTCTGTACTTTTGCAGGAGTTCTCGTTGTCAGTTTTACTCTGACACTGGGATCTGTTATGATTGCGTCTTTAATTTGCTGTATATTAAACCGCAGAAGGTAGGTAACAAAGGACCACAGGGGTCTACTGTATGTTGTATAGGTGCTTCATCACAATATACACATAAAGTCAAGAAACGTCAAAACACACTAGCAACACTAGATGTTTGTTTCTTAAAATGTGAAGACAGTTTACTAATAAAAGCATTACTGTCCAATAGGATACTGCTAATAGCATTGAAAAAAATAATAACACTAATAATAATAATAATAATAATACTTACTAATTATAATTTTGATTCGAATTAGATCACAACGGAAAAATGCTGAATTAAGCAGAGAAAGATGGGCTAGCATGATGAAGGCTGAATCCTGTTTGCCAAGAGTCCCTTGATAATTGCAGGAAAGTTTCAGGAAAGTGTGCTTCAACAGCTAGCTGCAAAACCACATCAGAAGTCTTAAACTCAGACTCATGGAAAAGATATTAAGCTTGATTTTTAGGGACATGCCAATGTTAGTTGAGCACTTGTCTAGTCTGAGCCAGTCAGACTAGACAATGTTCCACTGTTTGATTTAAGAGCACATCATGCAGAAAGACCTGCCCCATCAGGAACTCACTGGGGGTTGAGTTTCTATTTGAAAATGATCAATGAAGAGATTGTAGTTCAAAGTCAGTAGGATAATCAGACAATTTTTATAATTTGTATTAAAACGTCTGAATGAGCGTCCTGTTTAGAAATTGTACGATTAATTTGGTGCCTAAAAGGAAAAAAATAGTTATCACTTATCATGAAAAGGTATAATGTAGGCCTATCACAAAATCTATAGGAGAATGTACATTTAAATGTAAATGTAAAGAGTAGTTAATAAATTATACAATGTTGAAATAGCAATCAAAAGTATGTACGCACTGAGGAAGTCATATCATTAGATATAAGATTCTTTTAAATTACATATAGAACTATATCTAAATAAAAATATCTACACTTTAAATGAGGGAATAAGCTGAACATGTAATTTCAGCAAAGGTTGCTTGGATAACATAAAGAAACATGAGATAATTGATGCATTTACAGGTCTGGGACTACCTCAGAGGAGAACAAAGAGGCCGGCTGCAAGCCAGGAGACATGGACGAGTCGGCTCAACGGTGTAGATGGTTGTGGTTATGAATCAACTCGCACCTTGGGGTCGGCTTAGCTCAGGAGGTAGAGCAGTTGTCTTGTAACCAAAAGGTTGCTAGTTCAATCCCTAGCTCCTCCTAGCTGAGTGTTGATGTGTCCCTGAGCAAAACACTTAACCCAACTGCTCCTGAAGAGCTGGCTGTCGCCTTGCATGGTTGACTCTGCCGTCGGTGTGTCAATGTGTGCATTAACCGATGTAAGTCGCTTTGGATAAAAGCGTCTGCTAAATGCCCTAATTGTAAATTCCACCCAACACAAGCCTCCGACACTCCGTCATGTCTCCCAACTTTCCTTTTAAGATGTGATGAATGAATGATCATAAATGTCTGTTTGGAATCAATATGCCACATTCAAATCAAAAGTCCAAAGCTGCAATTGTAGTAAACCCTCTTTGTCGCGCCAAAAACTTGTCTGGCTTTCTTTTCGTTTTACTGCAGTTCAAACCCTTTGTTGGCTGTTCATGGACGGAGCGTTCATGAGGTTGATTACGTTTTCTTGACTTACGGGAAACGCTGTTCCCCCGGTTCATGAGACACGGAACGTTGAGTTTCTCAAGGACATCTCTTTCATGGGAGAATGACCCGCAGAAGGGCCAACGGCTGAAACAGTAGCCAGCGCTTAGGTCAGGAGCCAAGCAGACATGGTGGAAAAGCACGACCGCTGTCCAAACAATAGGGGGATAAGAGTCGACAGACATCCAATAATAGTAGGGTGGCTTAAGAGGGATGGGCTTTGCCACAGTTTTGCAAACCCTGTACTTAGCGCGGCTCTATGGATCGCATAATAAAAGGGCGCTTAGAAGCATTCAAACACAGAACCACACAGCTCCTTCCTGGGCGCTGAGAACAAGGCTTTTGTTTCTCCGGTGGAGAAATGTGGGATTGACCTCTGACGGGGGGTCATGCCAGCCCGGATCACAAGATCTCCTCCCCCTCCCATAGCACTTCTGGAACCTCTGGCTCAGTCCCACAGCCCCCAGCATCCCCCCCAGTAGATGGAGCCCCTTATCGGCCCATCACCATGCTGCTTTGCTGTGCTGTGTTCGAGATTTATTCCGGAGGATAACTGACATTCCTTGTTGGGCTCGGTATGAATGCATAGGGAGGAGACGCAGATGATTGAGCATCAACACTGTTTTATCACATCACATTCAATGGTCGTTATTGCTGCTTGATGCTATCCTGTTTCAGTATCATGTGTTTTGGCACCATATTTAGCTATATCACTGTAAAGCAATACAGTGATGCCCTTCTAAACTATGTTTGCATAGATGTCGCAATAATACATTTATTTCTGTCATGCACTATGTTCTTGAAGTAATAATACAGGTGTTTTATGATTAAATGTGTCCGAATAAATATGCATTGCAGAATCTAATAATAAAGAATAATGGTCAAACAAACCCCTACGTTTGCTCTATTTTGATATGTTGAAATAGTTACTGATAATGAAATTACACGATGTGTCACCTTATGTTAAATAACCAGAATAGATAAGCACACACATACCTAAAGCGTTAAATGATTCTTATTTTATTTATTTATTTAATGGTCAATATCAGTCGACCACGAATAATTGATGAGCAGAGACATCTAGCGGCAGATTTACGCCATTACATTAATAGTGGAGCGATCCCTCTGGCTAGACGCTAGTGATGAGATAGACAGAGAAATAGAAGATAGAAATTCTAAACGCAGATTTAAATTCAGAGTAAGATTAACTAACAGATAAATACATGCTGTAGGATTAATTAAAATATTTTGTATTCATTGCATTTTAAAAACCAAAAGTAAACCATATCCATTTTCAAACCTTGTATATACACGAATATTTGCGATCCGTATACTTATTTCAACATACCTTATGCTTTAAATTAAAATTTGGGTTTTCTAATAGTATCGGGAATATATTAAAGAGCTACCACAAATAAATATAAACAAAAAAGTAATTTGACCAACAACTCGTTATACAAATGTCCTGCTTGAGTATCCGTACGCAATACGTGTGTTTTGGTTTGGAGTCCGTCAGTATTGTGTGTGCCAGCTAGCAGCAGCTCATCATGTACCATCAACCTGTCTTTAAGAACAGAAGAACTCTGCTAGAGAGAGCAGAGAAGTTCATATCAGAGATCTATTTTACAGACTGCAATCTCCGGGGACGGTATGGTTCTCCTTAGTTCATGTCTCACCACTCTTTACCTGCTGCAGAATATTATTGATCTGATCTGAGCATAGATCTGAACAATAACCCCAATTAAATCCATTGTGTTTAATGCATGGACTGTGCAATAATTCTATGTTTAATCCTAGTTTGTGACTCTTCTCTGCAGACTCTACGGGGACTCGTATCCACTTGAATTTCTGACTTCATTCCTGTCCTCTAAACGGATTCCCTTCTCAGAAGCTGTCAGTCAGAACTTTGCTCCTTACAAGATTGGCGATACCTTTGGACCAACGTAAGTCGTTTACACATGGCTGTTTATCGCTCTCTCTTAAAATGATTGCACGGATAAAATAAGTAGGTTTACAACCACACCTCTTTTAGATGGTGCACTTGCTGGTTCAAAGTGATATTGAGAATACCCGAATCCTGGAGGGGGAAGGAAGTCCATCTTCTGTGGGAGAGTGATGGAGAAGCGATGGTTTGGAGGGATGAGCAACCAGTCCAGGTAGATATACACACAAAGAACAATAGTGTATCACTGTGGAGTTCAACAGTTCACTGACATCTTAAGATGACTTGCAGGGATTAACTAAAGAGGGTGAAAAGACCAGTTACATCCTGTCTGAGTGTCTGGGAGATGATGACCCACACAGGTGAGATGTCCCCCACTCACAATAGGGCTACCCTGCTATTTTGAGAGGACTTAAGGATTGTACTACTGTAGAATCTTAAAACAACATCAATATAGCTAGGCTAATGAAAATGTTGTTTGGCCACGTCTCACATGTGAAACACCGTGACCAACGGTCCACAATATCCTCCAATGAAGCCAAATCATTTCACGATAAATGACTGATCGTCATTAATCAATAAACTGAAAAAAGTTAATTAAAAATCACTAACTCACATTTCAATGCCCCCATGCTTCCAAAATAGTTAATTGCGATGTGGCGTCACGATGTACACGCCCTATGCTATTTTGTTTCTGGCTGAAGCAAGGGTTCAGCCTAACGTCCAGTCACGAGAGCACCATGGTTCTGCTTCCTTGTTGCAGCGTCACCCTCTACGTGGAGATGGCCTGTAATGGTCTTTTCGGAGCTGGACAGGGGTCCATGATTGCAGCTCCGGATCCCAACAGGAAGTACTCCGTTCAGAAGGCGGAGCTGGTGGTGCTCCACCGGGACGTCAGGGAAACGCTCACTGACTTTGAGATGATGGTTGATATCGTGAAGGTAGACTCCCGATACGATAATTAGTCACAGTATGATGAATACAAAGTCATGGTACCTAGAAACCCACATCAGCTGCTCTGTGTTCATCGAATCCTCCCCCCCCACGTCCGCAGCACCTGGGGGAAGGAGAGCAGCGGGGCTACCAAGCCCTGTTCACCGTCAACCAGATGGTGAACCTCTGTGATCCCGCCCAGCCGGACTCCTTCCCCAAAGCCCGCGCTCTAGCACAGAGCTTCTTCACCCAGCGCAACGGAGGCAGCCAGCACACCGTCCATGCCATGGGTCACTGCCACATCGACACAGGTCTGAATTCATGTGTCTCCTGGAAGTTGTCATAGAACAGTCATGGCTGATAGTGTCTTTAAATCGACGGGTGAGAGTGACTGTGTGTGTGGCGGTGTCCCCGCAGCGTGGCTCTGGCCCTACGAGGAGACCATCCGCAAATGCGGCCGGAGCTGGGTGACGGCCGTACGTCTCATGGAGAAGAATCCTGATTTTAGGTTCACGTGCTCTCAGGTAGTGCATTTATAAATGAGTGGGTCCTTTTCTTAAAGGTTTCCGCATGCCACCAGTTATTTCATGCCGTTTATGAAAGAGCAGAACTTGGACTGTGGTTCTTTGTCTGAATGGATTTCCAGGCCCAGCAGTTCCAGTGGGTGAAGAGCTGGTACCCCGGACTCTACGCGCAAATCCAGCACTTTGTCAAGAAAGGCCAGTTCATTCCGGTTGGAGGCACATGGGTGGAAATGGCAAGTATCATTTACAAAATAACCACGCCTCTGCCTCTTTATTAGAGTAGTCTGAGTCATGAGGCAGGCGGCCTTCCGGTGCGGTGTTCCTAGTCGAACTTCCCGGCTCGAGGCCACGTTCTTTCTGATTGTTTGAAAGCATACTAAGACACAAGCAGGCAATGATAGATCCTTGGAAAGTTTGGAAAATAAATAACGTATTTGCTGAGGGAAATGCTGTGAAAGTAATGTCAGCATTGTCAGCATATTACATAATAATGTTATGCATTCAATTTATAGTGTCTTCTTCATCCTAAAGGATGGCAATCTTCCGTCCGGTGAGTCCATGGTCCGTCAGTTCCTGGAAGGCCAGCGCTTCTTTCACCAGGAGTTTGGGATCTACTGCAAAGAGGTGAGGCGCCCTTCCACTGTTCCATCCTCCTGCTGTGTTGACATAGAGATTATGCGTATACAATAGTATGTTGGTGCTTTTCCATTGGCACTTTTGGCCGTACTGAACCTTACTGTGCCCCGCTTATTGTGCTTTCATCACTGTGCTGTTCTACCAAGCACACTGTGTGCTGGGGAAATATATGTGAAACATGTAACAATGTGTATACATGACTAACATGAAATCTATCTTCTCTCAATGACGAATTGAGCTTAGGAAGCAGGAAAGAGAACGTCAAACTGAATTCATCATAGCGGATATTGGTGATTAATTTGTGTGTCACAACCGTCCGTCGGAAACAACCCAAATATATTAAATGAGTATTAAAACAAATCATTATACATCTGATGAGGCAATACAAGTGTGAGGGTTGTTGTATCATCAGCTCATCACTCAAAGACACACCTCGAAGCGGGATGCCCGGTTGTAACGGAAATGCAAATCCGAGTCGGGCCAGTATGGTTTAGTGGTAAAACGCTTTGTGTGTGTGTGTCCGTGTAAGAATACCCCTCCTTGCTCTCCAGTTCTGGCTTCCAGATACTTTTGGATACTCAGCACAACTGCCACAGATCATGCAGGGCTGCGGCATCTCCCGGTTCCTCACCCAGAAGCTGAGCTGGAACCTGGTCAACACATTCCCTGTGAGTAACCCCCCCACCGCACCCCCAACCGCAGAACACACAGCGGGCCCAGAGAGTTCTGAAGGAAACCTGTTTCCTTCCCCCTTATTCAGCATGTTCTTTTCTCTATTCATCAGGGGGCCCACAGAGGTATTAAGAGCCTTTAAAGAGTCTTACATTTTAAATGTACTTTTTTTTTCTTGTACTTTTTCAAGAAAAGGTTTCTTAGAAGTGGTGGATACCTGCCGTGACCCTAATTTATCTCTTTTCGTCTGAAGCACAACACATTTTTCTGGGAGGGTCTGGACGGCTCCCAAGTCCTCACCCACTTCCCGCCAGGAAACTCCTACGAGATGAAGGGCAGGGTCGAGGAAGTAAGCGGGCAGACATGCTTTCACCGGGGTGCAATATGGGGAAACAGTTGGTGTGGGAGAAACATTTCAAATGGTTTTATTTTCTTGTGTCTCTATCCTCCTTCCCTAGTTGGTTAACACTGTGAAGAATAACAAAGACAAAGGCAGAGCCAATCATAGTGCAGCTCTGTTTGGCTTCGGCGACGGAGGCGGTGGACCCACGCAGCTTATGCTTGACAGACTGACGCGGGTTCAGGATACAGATGGTCTTCCAAAGTCAGTTCCTGTTAAACCCTACCTCCCCCTCTGAACCCTAACACAGGCTGTTCCAGACAAAACAGTGTAATGTCTATCTCTGGAAAACCATGTCAATAAATACGTAATGGGGTTGTGAGTCCTGTGGTTCCATGAGTGACCTCTCCATACAAATGGGTGTGGTTCAACTCCTGACTAGTGGTGGATTTAATGATTCGTTTCCGTGACCCAGTTCGCGTGAGTCAGTTCGCCAAGAGGAGTCGTTCGTGAATTGCACGGTTCTCAGCTGAGTCAGTCAGACTCAGTTCTACCGGAAACTCGACTGAACTGGGAGGAATCGTTCGCGAATCGTTTGTTTGTTCAGCCTGGTTTCCGGTAGCGGTAAATCGCATCATGGAATGCACGCCATTGCACGGTTCTCAGCTGAGTCAGTCAGACTCAGTGGAGTCAGTGCTACCGGAAACACGTTCGTTGGTTCAGCCGAGTTTCCGGTGAATCGAATGGCGAACGAGACGAACGAGAGAAACGAACCGGTTCGGTTTGTTCGTCCTAAAGACTCGTTCATTCGAACCGGTTCGCGAACAAACGAGTCAACAGTACTCCTGACCACTCAATAGAAGTGGGTCTGGTTCCATGAGTGACCTCTCCCATGTCCCCCAGGGTCCGGATGTCAACTCCTGACCAGTTGTTCTCTGAGCTCCTGGCCGACTCCGCCCTGCTGTGCACGTGGTCCGGGGAGTTGTTCCTGGAGCTTCACAACGGCACCTACACCACCCAGGCCAAGGTCAGCGACACCTCACTCCTTACAGCAAAGCACTTTGTTTGAATGCTATTGCTATTGTTGTTACAAATTATATTGACAACGGATATTTAAGGGGAGCCAAGAGATGCGAGGGTGACGGATGTTAGAAACTGGTTCAATCAGCCAGACCGGTAATTTCATTCTAAAGTTCTAAAGACAATGTTGTTGATGTGAATGCTTGTAGATAAAGCGAGGGAACCGGCAGTGCGAGTCTTTGCTCCATGACATCGAGGTGGCCAGCAGCTTGGCTCTGGGCCAGGACAAGGCCTTCCACTACCCTCTGGAACAGCTGCAGGAGCTCTGGAGGTACCGGCCCGTCTCTACTCCTCACCTCCGTATGGACCCAGCGGCTCCAACGTTCACTCTGTTCTCACATGTGCACCCTTTTCTCTTTTCCCCTTCCAGGCTGCTCCTTCTCAACCAGTTCCACGACGTCATTCCCGGGAGCTGCATTGAGATGGTGGTGGAAGATGCACTCCGATATTATCAAGGTACGTTATTTTAGGGATGAGTTTGGCGTTTGTTTCCTCACTGCGTCAGCAGCCCACTTGGGGAAATGGAAAAGTTGAATGGTTCATCGTCCGTCTTAGATATCCTCCGTGTTGGAAGCGGTCTTCTGGGCGATGCCTGTAGACACCTCGGCCAGAGGGACCAGAAGGGGGACGCCCCCGCTGTGTTCAACTCCCTGCCCTGGGAGCGTAATGAGGTGGTCCAGCTCCAGGAGGCCACTGGTCCACCATCGCTAGGTATGTTCACATCATGACTAATATCATTGTTGTCATCGTTGTTATGGTCCAGCTTTGAGATTACAGCAAACAAGGAAGCACCCATGACGGATTCAACAAAAGAAAGGAATAACTGGATAACAAAATGTAACCAAAAGATCAATATGCAGTATGAGGCCAACTAAACTAAACGGCAGTCAGAGTGGACTCCCCACCCTGCGTTCCAGGGCGAGGGGGATTCTCGACTGCTCAGATCGGATGGGCTTTATGCATTCCTGGCGAAAGTGGCCAACTCTTCCCAATTCCAGTCCAACCCAGCTCCACTACAGCAGGAACCATGACACTGAAAGACAACACAACAAACACGCCCTGGGCCGCCTGACCCCTCCCATAAAGACAGAGTCGCGACAGGAACTCTAACCACCAACCATCGTAAACTCTAACAATATACACAATACATTTAGCATACTGAATAAAGACTCGCCATAAAAACAAAACGATTAAGACTGCATGAATAAATCAATGCTTAATGTACTCCACAAAGGCACCTCAGCACTATGCTCATTTCTTTCCACCGCCAAGCATTTGGAGAGAGAGACAGACTTAAAATAATGAACCAATTACTGGCATCTGGCTCTGGACTAGACGCCCTCAACTATATCGTCCTTTCCTTCAATCTTCGCCTTTTAAACTAATTTCTTAGAGTCAAACTCATCACTCTTTCCAAATCATCCACCAGCAGCCATACTCCACCAGTCCTCACGAGACGGGCGTCCACCTGCAGTTTACACGATGTGTCCCGGCATGGAGCAGCCAGGAGCATCGTAGAGGATCTCCATCACAGTTCAAAAGCAGTACCTCCGAACTTTTAGGTCTACATTTTAACGACTCGAGTCATGATGAAGAAAACCATCCTCCCAAACTGTTCCCTACCAGATAGTACTGTGTAACAAACACACACAGGTGAGAGCTATCTCAGGGTGTCCGCGGAGGTCTTAAAAGTCTTAAAAAGTCTTAAATTCATTTTTCTAAATTTAAGGCCTTAAAAAGTCTTAAATTCGTCAAAAATGTCATATGCTGGTCTTAAATTTATAACTCGGAGGTCTTAAATTTGTCGGGGCAGGGCTATTTAATTTTTTATTTTTCTCGCGGGACTTTTCGGGAAGGAGATGTAGAGAGGCTACTTTCTTGCTAGCTGCATATATAAACGGATGTCTGCGCGCTTGCTAGCTAGTCTGCAACAATGGGTAAATGCAAGTTCAACGTCAGTTGGCTGGAAGACGTCCGTTTCCGAGGTTGGCTAGCGTCCGTTGCCAACCCAGAACAGGCCAGATGCATTCCATGCAAAAGTAGCCTACATTCAAGCTCGGCACCATGGGGATTAGGGCTGTCGTCAGCCATATGCAGAGCCAAAAACATAAAACCTCTGCCAGGAGCCACACACAGACCCCAGCCATTTCTACGTTTTGCATCTCTGCCCCGGCACCACCGCCGCAGACGGTCCGCGCTGCTAGCACTGACCCGAGGGTAGCATTTGGTTCAACACCAACACTGAAAGCGGAGGTGTTGTGGATTCTAAACACAGTGGTCAAGCACCAGTCCTACAACTCGAATGAGGGGATAGGAGATCTCTTCGGTTTGATGTTCCCTGACTCTCAAATCGCGAGCACCTTTACTGCTGGAAGGGACAAAACGGCGTATATAACTCGCTTCGGACTAGCGCCTTTCATCCGAAACGAGCTAATCTGCAGCGTCAACAAGGCTGATTTTGTTTTGACGTTTGAGACGTTGAACCACGCCACTAAAAGCAAGCAACTTTGCGTGCACGTCCGATATTGGGTCAGAGATCAAGTGCATTCCCGGTACTTGGGGGAATGCACCCCATATATGTGCATTCCCATATATGTGGGAATGCACCCCATATATGTGCATATATGGGGGTAAAAGGGATGATGATGCATAATATTTTTTAGACAATATGCAGAATCTTTTCACGGACGAATTAACACGGTCGGCTATTTTTGCCAGCACGCCACCCTAGCCATATTATGGGAAATCGTGTTCCCCTTGGCTGTGATTTGAACTTTGAATTCCTCGTAGGAGTTCATAATAATACATTGCTCGCCTTGGATGAAATACACCGCTCTTGCGCGATTTATTTTGCATAAGGGTGAGTCAAATGACGCGAGAAACGCCCCTTCTATGTGAACGCGCATTGAACCTAAAGCGGAAAACCTGGTTCAACTAATTTAATCTAAAGTGAGCGTCGTGGTACCATTTAACTGTGATTGCGAGTTGCGGCTCTGTCGAGCCAGGTTTTCCCAAGAAAGCCTGGGTATGTTCAACGAGGTTCGTGGTATACCCCCCAGGTCTTACTGAAGGCATTTATTTAATGGTGAAAATATTATCAGTGGCGTAAATATCGACTGCCCGGGGGCCCAGACGCTGTCGTCCCCCCCCCCCCCCCCCCCCCCCCTCTCAACAACTCACAACTTGGGTGCACCATAAATACCCAAATTAAAAATGTAGGCGCACCAGTGCACCCAAGGAAAAAGTTAGTCTGGAGCCCTGGAGTATCACTTTATGTTCAATAAACAGACAGAAAGTAAACTTGAATGAGTCTCATTGAGTGACACACATGCTATGCTTGGGTTGTAATACAGCGGGATCCCTCCCAGCATCCCGGGTTTAAGGTCTTAAATTTCATTCAAGGTGGTATTAAAAAGGTCTTAAAAAGTCTTAAATTTGACTTGCTGAAACCTGCAGATACCCTGTATCTACCAATGTGCTCTGCAATGGGACGCACGGGTGTAACACAGGTGATTTCATCCGGTTCACCCTCTATTCTCTCAATCAGCCGGCATATGGACACAGCATACACGCATCAAGGACGTTCGCATTTGTTGCAATATTTGCTTAGTGTGTGGTACGCAATTGACTGGTATGTCCTGATGTGCCCCGACTCATCGTGAGACTCTCGCAACACCTTATTGTGAAATCAGTAGGGCAAAACAATCTGGAAACTAGGATCTCCCATGAAAACTCTGCCATGTGGCACGCACTTCCTGACCAGTACCTCGTCCTGAATGAAATATCCCTGTGCACGATTCTTCACCTCCTCTGTGGCAAGAACAGACTTGAACCGACCTTCAGCTCTTCGCTCACCTACCAGCTCACTATGCAAGACAAACAAGGGACAGTGTTGGACAAGGACAGTACAAACAACTCTGTCGCACCATTCTCGGCCTTTACCCTCTCCACAGAATCAGCACTGGCCCTTTTCATGTCCCGCGTCACAACGCACACCTTGGAACACTTCAGGGAAGTGTTTACCTTTTTCCTCCGGACCACCACTGCCCAGCGGCACCGGGGCAACAGACAGTTGTGCAGACCGATACGCTCACACACTTCCTCAACCCACAACATTCCCCACCAGAGTCTGGCCCGCAGCCTTTTAAACCTCCCCATCAAATATTTCAACAACACACAACAAACACACGCCCTGGGCCGTCTCACCCCTCCCATAAAGACAGTTTCCCGACTTGAACTCTAACCACCAACCATCTTAAACTCAAACAATATACATGATACATTTAGCATACTGCATAAAGACTCGCCATAAAAACTAAACGATTAAGGCTGCATGAATAAATCAGCACAAGTTTATTTACCCAAACAAGAATCACAGACAGGCCCATTCCCAGCACAGGTATAAAATATCCTGTGTCCCTTTCCTCAGAAAAAGGCAGAGCATGTGTCATGATAAACAAATCCTGGCATCTGCTCTGTGTCACGTACTATGGTCACTGGCACCTTCCCGACACTATCAAAAATATCATTTAGAAATAAACAGAAAGTAGGACCTTAAATCCGGCTTCTAAACGACGGATGGTACACTACTCGGCCAATAAGCGACCAAACCGGGAAATGTTGCAGCTGAAGCAACCAGCTTCACATGCTCTCATTCATACGTTTTTTGCGACTCTAGCACAGCGCAGTCTCTCCCGGAAACCAAGATAAACTCTCTGGTCAGAGTGTAAATGTTTAAACGGAAGGCCCAGAGAAAAACAACCCCCACGGCACTGACGGCAGGGCCATTTTCTTCCATAACAGCACTGGCATAACCACAGGCCTCCAATTACTACCTCTGTAGAGTCAACTGATAATCATCTGCCAGCGCAGAAGCCTCCGCTGCAGTCTTTATCTCCTTCTCCCTTATGTGCCCTGCAATTTGCTCCGGGACTATGTTTAGAAACTGATCTTCCTTTTTAAACTAAGTCACACAGATCATCAAAACCCTTCACATCTGATGCAGAACACGTCTATTAAAGTGGATTATCAAACCGCGCCCAAAGTAAAGATATTGTTTATCACCCGTTCTCGAGTTTCTATCCGTTGGCGGTAAGCCTTGGGTACTAGTTCATATGCCTTCAGCACAGCTACTTTAACCTTTCGATAATCGCTACTGTGACCTGCAGTCAGCGAGGAAATAGCCTCCTGAATGCGCCCACTCAGAACACATTGTAACAAGCCTATAGGGTCAGACTCAAGCCAGGCCCTCACCTCTGCAACACTCTCAAACTAAGTGAAGAAAGCTCAACCTCTTTGACATGAAATTAGGCACAAAGCGTCAACTATTGAAAATATCGCTGGAATTATCACAGCCTTGAAAAGACTCCCCGCTCTGACGTATCACACAATTTCCGTTCCTTAATTAGATTCTGCCTCTCTCTTTCTAAGCCCAAATTTACAAATTCTGCTTGCTGTCGAACCCTTTCCAATTCTAATTCCTTATTTTTTGCTCAAACTGCATCCGCAAAAAAAATCTTTAATTGAATTTGTCCCAGCGTACGTTATACATAATCCCATCTCCTTCCCTCTGTGCGTTCCAGCTTTAGTGAAGGTTCCCAGCGTTGGCAGGGCCCTGGTCACGGACACACAACCAGCTATTCCAGTTTCTGTCACGGTTCAGGTCAGTGGGGTCACACGGTATTCAGTGGGGTTGATTTGGTTGAAGCGATTATTAAGGAGTTCACTGGTCAGTTAAACCTCTGACCCATCACAGGCCGATGGAACGGTCCTCATGGAGAATGGGATTTTGAAAACGATCATAAACAAGGACGGCAGTTTGGCATCACTTTGTTTGATGGAGAGCAACAGGTAAGATTATCATATATATTTTTTGTGCGTACTTGCATATTTGTGTGTACGTGCCATCACGCATTGACTCATTGTCCTCCGCGACGCTCGACATTTACAGAGAGGCCCTCTCTGACGGCTGCCATGGCAACCAGTTTGTGATGTTTGACGACGTGCCGCTGTACTGGGACGCCTGGGATGTGATGGACTACCACCTCCAGACCAGGTGCCAGTCCCCCCTGTCCACCCTGTGTGATGGCTGCTGAGCCCGGCGGGGGACGGAGCCTTAACGCCAGTGTGTGGCCCCCTACAGGAGGCCAGTGACGGAGGTGGTGGAGCCCGTTCAGGTGGTGTCCCCCGGGGGCCTCCGGGGCAGCGTGAGTTTCACCCTCCGGATCAGCCCCAAGAGCACCGTCACCCAGGAGGTGGTGCTGGACGCCATGAGTCCCTACGTCAGGTTCAACACGCAGGTGAGCTGCACTGCAGAGGGGCGCTGGAGTGTCCCAACCCTCCCCTCTGAGAGAAGAGCACCAGCGTTTCAAGTTCAATGCCATGAACAAAAAAAGGTTTATCCATTGAAATAGGGGTCAAAGGTCAACTCTAACCAATGGCTGCACTGCAGGTGGAGTGGGGGGAGTCACACAAGTTCCTGAAGGTGGAGTTCCCGGTGCGCGTGCGCAGCTCCAACGCTACATACGAGATCCAGTTTGGCCACCTCCAGAGACCCACCCACAGGAACACGTCCTGGGACTGGGCCCGCTTCGAGGTGACCGGAGGGGGGGGCGGATCTAAGACCGGCACTGAATGGTTGACCGCAGTTTGACTCCACTGTGTGTGCGTAGGGGTTAGGGAGTGTTGAGCCAAGTTCTTTGAGGCTGCAAGAGGGACTGCTGGCCATGTGTCAAGTGTCGCAAGGTCCGGGCTTCACGCCTCCTGGGTGACTTACGGGCTCCTCCAGACAAAAGGATGAAAGGTGTTGGGTATTAAACCCGGGCAGACTGATTGCTTAATGTGCAACAGGCCTCACCCAGCCCCAGAGTCCAATCAGACACAGGCAGTTGAGGCTGCTTAAACCAGCCTCAACCGCACACACTCCCACAACAATGTTTATGTCCATCGTCAACTGCTCGTTAATGTCCAATGTTCAATCCAGAAAGACATTGGAGCAAATGTCTGTAGTATATATCATAACACGTGGTTGAAATAGAATATGATGAAATGTGCTTTTCTGTTATTACATTTGTATGATTGTTTTTCTGTTTAAAAGGTATGGGGTCACAAATGGGCTGATCTGTCTGAACACAACTTTGGAGTTTCTCTGCTGAACGACTGCAAATATGGTTATTCCATACATAAGAACCTCATGACTCTGTCTCTGTGAGTTGTCCATAATCATCACACATACCAGCATCACAAAAAGCTTTTCAATGATGGTACTAAATGGGCTGTTAAATGCCT
The DNA here is from genome assembly GCF_026213295.1 of Gadus chalcogrammus. Taxonomy (NCBI): domain Eukaryota; kingdom Metazoa; phylum Chordata; class Actinopteri; order Gadiformes; family Gadidae; genus Gadus; species Gadus chalcogrammus. The sequence goes on from NC_079420.1 coordinate 21,673,163, forward strand.
TTCAAGCATCCACTATCTAATCAGTTGTGTATTTCCCTCATATCTAACACATCTTGATAGGATATAGCAAAACACGTCAAACCCGGTCATTGTAAGTTAATAGAACTAGCTCTTAAGTGACAGGTCAATGTATTTTCTAGACTTCGAGCACCCAAGGCCCCTGATGCCAACGCTGATATGGGCGCTCATCTCTTTACATACGCCATCATGCCACATGCAGGTAAGTTGAATGAAATGTAACTTTTGTCCAATACAGCAATGCATTGATCACTGCATACGGTTACAGGCTCTGTGTCAGGCTTTTGCTCTAATAGTGGAACTGCGTTGGTTTGAAGAATTAATGAACAAATGCTCCTTATGTTATGTTGTATCTTTCCCTTCCTTGACACAGCGATAGTTACGCGGCACTAATCAAATGAAGCTGGATGCATGTCCAATATGTTTGAGAGTTTTGAGCTAGAAGTCATCCAAAGTGATGCTCATAATAACTTAACATAATCACAAGTCTATCCTAGCCTCCTGCTCACTAGTGAACCCAATCCCGATTCCTTGAATGTTTAAACTGAATTGAAGCGGCCCCTCGGAGTGAAGTGGTGTCAGATAGATAGATAGATAGATAGATAGACACTTTATTGTTCTGCTGTCTCACAGGATCCTTCCAGACGGCCGGCGTCATCCAGAGTGCCTACAACCTCAACTACCCTCTGAGGCTCTTCAAGACCAGCGCTGACACGGCCCCGTGGAGCGCCTTCTCGGTCGCCGCCGCCGCCGTTGTCCTCGAGACCATCAAGCAGGTAGAGGTGTTGTGCTCCCTCTTTCCCCAAGGACACAGTTAAATAAAGGCTAATTGAATACCCTTCATTGCGACCCAATTAACACAGCGTAAATCCATCATTGGATCAGACATGGTGTTGGACGGGTAACTCATGTAGGTGTGTAATGTGTTAAGACCGAATATGGCTTGTGTTTTTTTGCATCATCCACCTGTCTCAGGGTCGAAGGGGATGAGATGAGAATCTCTGACCTTTGAGCCTGTGTGCAGAATTAATACACTGATCATAATGAGATTAAGATCAATAAATATAGATGCATACAGATCAATGTATGGGTTAATGTCTAATTAGTGTCCGGCCCTGTAATAACTGCTCCAACTCTCCCTAGGCTGAGGACTCAAGAGGCACTCTACTGGTTCGCTTGTACGAGTCCCATGGCAGCAGTGTGACCACAATGCTCCGTACAGACCTTCCCCTCCAACAGGCCTGGCAGTAAGTATTCCTAATGCTCCTATATGATGATGGGTCACACGCTTTAGACACATGCGTAGGTAGATGAAGCACTAGCTTCTGAAAGTACCACATGACCCAGAAGAAAAATATATGTGCCTGGACCAGTGAAACGCCGTAGCATTGAGCCAGAGTACGGCTTCACTGATACTGTTGCTTATTCTCAACTCTTTCCAGTTGTGATCTTCTGGAGCGTCCGGATCACACTCAGCCAGCCCAGATGACCTCAGAAGGAATCACTCTGGGGTTCGGTCCTCATCAAATAAGATCACTCCTCCTTGTTCTAAAATAAGCACGGCTGGGAGTGACTCAAAGAATGAATCAATAAACAACCTACTTATTTTGACACAGTCGTGATTGTAAGTCCTTTAATGGCCGTTACGTTCGGACTGGAATTCCATTAATTCATCATGTCGGTAGCCATGGTCATTTCCTGAGAGGACTTATCTTGTTTTGTTCCCTAAACACTGCAAAAAGTACTCTGAATCAAAGGCTTTTTGTAAAAGTGAAAAAGTTTTAATGTTTATGAACGTGTTTCAGAAAGAAAAAAGTCATGGTCCCATTTTTTCCCTGGTCCATTTGGGTCAGCTTATTGTCTGGTTCTGCCTCTTTGTTTCTCTGTAAAAGAATACTCTGAGTACCGCATCATACTTAATGTGTCCTCGCATTTTGATTTTGATCCAACAACACATACATATATAAAATCTATTAATGGATGCCTTTTAGCTATGCTTGTTCTGACTCAAGTTTTCTTACCAGCGATTATTAAAATAGTGAATGTCCGCTCTTCCCGCCTTAGCGTGCCTCACTGGTCTTGTTACTACGCAAACATCTTGTGTTGTCACAGGTGCGCGTCACTTCCCCCTCTTGTTTAACCTTCCGTTTCCTCAAGCCAGTCTTGCTATTTGGGGCTTCCTGCTTGACACCCTTTTCTGTCTTGACTTTAGGGACAATTTCAGCAACCTGGAAAAAAGGACTTTGTTTAAGAACAGATATATATATTTTTTTTAACACACGTAAACAAAGGGTTTGCCTTTTCTCCTGACCATGGCGGCATCGTTGTCTTCTTTCTTCACTCTCTTCTTTGCTTTTGTTGATTTGCACTCTAATGAGGGAGAAGGCAACTATGGTTTCTCATTCAACTCTAAGAATAACCGCCCCGAAAAAGATGACTAGATGTCAAAAAAGTATTATACAATAGAGTTTTGTTTGCCTCTCTTACCTTTGGGTACCATGGGGCCTGAGTCACCCTGAAATTAAAAAAACACAATTCATTAGTTAAACGTTTTTCCTTGAATTGTTCCATCAAGGACAGCCAGCCATGATTTCACCCCACTCACACTGAACCACATGGTTCTGCCATTGTGGTCTCTGGTGCTTTTCATTCCGGCCACATAGTAACACCGCAGCCACGCCTGGAAGTCGGAGTGGTCGGCCTTCTGGGGGTCGTAACCTTTCCCACCTTAGAGAAGTGACGGTATAACAGCAGTCAATCAAACTGAGGCACACTGACCATATTTGACTTTGCATCGATAAATTCGTTACCACATACATTTTGGTGATGGGGTGAATTAATTTGTTCGTAACCTGAGAGACAATGCGGCAAAACAAAAGCTACATACCCATGTTCACGACCTCCAGAGGAACGGTGTGGCACAACCTCAGTAGATCAGCAGGTTGAGACGTGCGTTTCGACTCCCTGTCGGAGGTCTTTGAAAACAAAAGCGTTGTCAATAGTCAGTTATTGGTGGATCTTGGCGATCAGAGACTGCGAGTTTACCTTTTGGTCATCAAGCTGTTCTTTCACAGGGGTAGTATCTGCAGCCAGATCCTCTAGCTCAAGGCTTTCCAACACAGTCCTTGCCTGCACAAAGGGTGGAATGCTCAGCCTGACAAAAGAAAAGGGACACTTATTTTTTGTTAACATTCTTAACTAAAGTCTATCCTGTTCTTAATCATGTATTAATAGCAGTGGCCCCTGGAGGATTTGGAGAGGAAGCTAAACACAATGTTGTAATCTTGTTTATTGTTTTCAACCTTGTGAAACGAATCATGCATGCCCAATACCTGAAAAGGATCTCTGCCCGCAAGTAGTTTCCAATGCCGTTGAAGTAGTTCTGGTTAAGCAGGGCCTCACAGATGGGCCTTTCGAAAGCCCGGTTGGACAGATTGGAGAGCACCTTTTTTCTGAAAGAATAAAAAAAACACTGTTACGGTCACAATAAAAAGATCAGCTGAATGGCTTTTGATCTTGATATAATGTATTCATCAGTCCACATCCGCTGACCTGAAGCTCTCGTACTCGAACATGACGCAGGGCCCCCGGCCACGCTGCCAGCTTCCATTGGGCTGCCAACTGCCAAACCTGCGTGTGTCCACAAAGCTCAGCACTCGGCAGGGCTTTTCGTTCGAAAAGAAACGCAAATGGGCATGTTTCGGCAGCTCATCCTCGGATGTGAATCGGAAATAGCCGGACATACCGAAGCGGAAAACGATGTCCATGGGTTGCTCTGTGCTCCCCTCTTTGACATCGCTCTTTATAGGTGTTAACGTGAGCTTCACTTCCTTCCCTCTGGAAGAAGCTTGGATCCTGTAAGCCTCGCAGGTGAAGGACACATCACAGTTCTTGCTCACTGCAGATTTTGTGACTGGGCCTGTGAACACTACTCCCTCGCACACTTTGTTAACAAACAGACTGGCCAAGTGCAGCTCTGGCCCTTCAGGCATGTTGATAAAACAATGACGGTGAATGAGCTGAGAAGTTTTCTGTAATGGACACAGGAAGAAGGATACCCATTAATCACCATGACCACAGCTCTGGCTGTTGGTGTGTGTGTGTGTGTGTGTGTGTGTGTGTGTGTGTGTGTGTGTGTGTGTGTGTGTGTGTGTGTGTGTGTGTGTGTGTGTGTGTGTGTGTGTGTGTTCTACCACACAAAACTAGGGTAAACATGGTCTGCAAATACGCATTAATTTGTGGTATCGAACACCACAAACCGAACTTGTATTTAACTGTTTGGAAACGTGACCAGAAATGGGAGAGTTGAAACCCTAACATTTATATGCAGATCATCAATAAGTAGAAAAATGTATTATAACAAACAACGTACCGTGCATTGCAAATGTCCAAGACACTTATGTGGAGATTAACACAGGACTCGTGAAATAAGTATCAGGAAGTTCTGGCACACGTTATAAAAACATGCTTGCATAAGCTGCAACTCGATTAGTGGGCGACACTGGTGCTTAACAGATCTCGCGGAAAGATCGCGACAATATGTTAATATGTGCTGTGATCATAGAAACAGGAAGTAACCGGGTAGCATTATTCTATTCATATGTCCATAGCCGTGTTCCGATATCCATACTTCCATGTGTACACTTAAACGAAGTACACTATCCACACTCACTAAGTGCGCTAATTTTTAGATGTCAGTGTTGTTCCAAATCGAATACTGCGTGGTGCACTAACCGGAAATTACGATCGCAATCACAACGGAGCGCTATGAATGCTCGGAGACCGGAAGTGTGGCGTTCGTCACGTTCCATGCAACTCGGAAGGCTGGCGTCCGAGGATTCAGGAACACACCATGGATACTAAATAATGTAAATATAAAGTTATTGCCTGCCCCAAGTGACAAATATTTTCACGATTAACAAATCAATGACCAAATCACCATTACTACAAAAAGGCTTGTACATCATAATGCATCATGGGATTTTTTTTGTTGCCGACACTAGATTAGTAGTTGTACTAAAAGTTGTAGCTATGTAAATTCTAAATAAATGTAAACAATCCATATGCTAGGCTTATCAAAACTTTGTTTAGCCACAACTCACAGGAGAAACACTGGCAGTTTCAAACACAACTATATCGATCCATGATGGCATAATCCAAGATTAATTAGGCCAAACAAGGCCAAAACACTATTACTACCATAAACATTCTTATTCCCCTATACAAAGGGGAATAAGAATGCTACAAATGGTGTCGAACTTTTTACCATCCCTATAACATTTTTCTGCTCCTATAGGCTACTTCCGGAATGAAGGCAACATCATAGCAATGTGACGTGACGATGTACAAGCCCTGCAAAACTCTAAATACATCTTATAGTATGGCGACAGGATGGTGCATGCTCTTCACTAAGAAAGGGGTTCCGACAGAGGGTTAATCTTTTCTGCCTATTATATTATAACGCCACAGTGTTGGGTCATAGCCATTTGTAGACACACCACCCCTTGTTCCTAGAACTGTTTGTGCATTCTGGAATTCGGTAGAAACATGGCAGCCCCTATGGAAGAGGCTGGCTCCCTATATATGCAGATGTAAAAGCCTCATTCTAGGGTAACAAAAACAATATTCTTAATTTCATGTGACAATACATTAATTAAAACATACTTACGAATAATGTATTCCCTCTCTGCAATGTTCTTTCCACTAGATGGCACTAAATACTACACACTTCAACTTTAAGAATAGTTTTATTTTCAAATGTCAAATATTAATTTAAAAAAAACATTTACAATGTTAGTTCAAGCATGAAATGACTGACAATTGACAGAGATAGGCTATAATGGCAAAGAGAAGAATACAATTTGCAATTTATGAACAAAAGATGATCATTCATTATTAATGGATATAATGAAATTGTATCCAATATTTCAGGCAATCTTTCTTCATTGTAGTGCATTCATCATAGCTTGTGCTTGTTTTAGCTCTATGGAAAGAGACACAGACACACACATCAGATTAAGCTCAAACCTCTAAAAACAAAATATATAAAAATAGAGACAAGAGCTTATGTAAGCCATAACAAAACAAACCTGTAAGCAAGACCCTGAACTTCTCAGCAGAAACCGACACAACAGTGGTCTCTGCAGAGCCGGACTCTGCTCCCTGCGCCTGCAGTTTGAGATGCACAGTTGGCTCGTTGACCTCCTTCAGCTCACTGGAGCTGAGTATGCAGTCCACCCGCCAGGACACGGAGTTCAGTCGGCTCACTGAAACACACGGTGCCGTGTGAAAAAACACACGGGGCCCCATCATGTAACTCGGGACGAAAAGTCTTTTTTTGTTATGGTCCCCTTTCTCCCGAGGGCCCGAACACTCACATCTAAGGCTCTTCTCACGAAGTTTGTCCTGCAGTGCACTGTGCTTGTCTTCATAGGATCTACAAAGGCCTGATGTGTGCTCTGAGGACAAGGACAAGGAGAAGAAAATGAAAAACTGCGATTCACCCATCCTTCTTTGATAGGAGCAGTGGGCTGCCACTAAGTGTGCAGACTGGGAACCAACTCCAGTTTTTCACAATGTGAAAATGATTTATAATACATCACATTATAATGAATACATAGAGGTAGTAATGTACATTGCTATTTTTTCTATTTATTACATTTCCCCAAAATAATCGTGTGCATTATTTTCTCAGTCCGGCAAATACGTAGATGATTTTATCCGACTCACCTTTTGGCAGGCCTAGTTGCTGGAGCTCACTTGATAGACTTTCACTCTCAACGTTGTGTTTTGCTGCACTGGATAGAATGAAGCTGAGCACTGCAACGCTGGCTTTGATGTCCCCACTCTCTGCAATGTGGACGGATGCATGCAGTGTAATTACTGAATGGGGTAGGCCTACTTTTGCTTTGCTGGTAAAGCGCACAAAATAACGCAAGAAGGTGACTTACCAAACTTTGCATCTGCAGTGAGCTTTGAAACCTTTTCATACTGAAACGATAAGACAGGACTAGAGTTATCGACGCCAATAATGCGTATTTATTTTAAGATAAAAAAAATTGTATTTACTTACATCAATGCCCTCTTCAAGCAGATCTTTAAGTACTTGAGCACAGAGGAGTTTCATCTTTACACTTGACTATAATATCGGGAGGCATGGAACATTTTAGATTTATGCCCAAAACATAAAGAACCAGTGAAAGCTGACATGTCCTCCCTAGCATTTAGCACTTACACCAGCACTTACAATTTTCGCCAACGTGCTGATCTCCGCAAGAACCCAGTCCGGGCAATCCAAATCGCCACAGAAACGAAATCGCTAAAACAAATAAACCAAATAGACGATGAAAAGGTCTTTCCTAGCAAAAGCGTGTATTCAGACACATCGTTCGTCTTGCAGTTACAAGTAGGGATGGCTCCCCTTTTATTAAATGGAGAAGCGGTAACACATACAAATATAAATGACAGTTTATTATTGGATAAATAGATATATATATAGATTTCCGAAGAAATAACGATTATTATGATAAACTACAACGTTACTTGCCATGGTGGTTGTTTTTATGTCAGCTGATTCAAACTCCGGAAGTAAAAAGGCACATTCTTTGATTGGTGGGTTGCAGGGAAGGCGGGTCTTGATGACACCAATGGTTGGTCGATGCGTACAATCGATATTTCATTCATTATCAGGAACCACTATTATGCCTCTTGTGAAAGTGTCTATGTTAAATATAAATAAAACTCACTTTATGGGTAAAACATCGGTGGAAAACTGCATGCTGAGCAAGGGGAAATGGACAGACCTGACTGTAAGGGCTGATTATGTAGTGGATTCTTTAGATGTTATAATTCATAATTCATTTATAGATATAACCAGGGCTGTAGTGGACGCTAAACGCAAGTAAACGCAGTTTACCCACCTCTGAAATTTGAGAAACAGAGTTTATCCACTTCTCACTTCAGAGTTGAGCTACCTCCCAATACAGTAAATGTACTACCATTGGTTGCGAATCACATTTAAGTATTCATAGTTTACCCACCTCTTATTTCACCACTACACCCTTGGATATAACGCTATATAAAATGAGTTGAATACCATTTATTATAATATTAATACTAGTACAAAATGAAAAGCTGCTTTGTGCTAAGGAGCTCCGCCTTGAATTTGGATCAGAGCTACCCCTCAGTGAGCAGTAATCCAGCCTCGGCAGTGTATTGTGTCGGAGTAATATGTCGAGTCGTTTTGTGCTCCTTGTTGTCATGGCGAAGAACAGGATATAGCGCAACATGCGCAATAAAAAAATAACAAAAAGATGCAATGATGCCTCTTATTGACCTCTCCATCGTATTATTATTGAACTTCCACCTGACTCGTGTGATTCTGACGGACATACCAAACCTGGGACAAGATAAGCCGAGACGTTTCCTGAACGGAGGTAAGGTCCATATACCAATAGCCTTTTACAATTTGAAACACACCTCATCCAGTATCCTATTTCTAGTAGGTCTAATGGATTTAAGCATCTGAGGTTAAACTCTGTTAATCTATTTCAACCATGTAGGCTACAGTGCCCATATGCTCTCACCTGTTAAAATTAGTTTTTTATTTGAAAAATATTGTTCTGTTTAACCCTAATCTTTTCTTCTACATTCTTTATAGATACAATTCCTATTCAACTTCAGCATCCAGCCGATCAGAACTTTACCGTATTATTTCTACAAGAAACCAAAGATGTTCTATATTTGGGAGGCACTGATTTTGTGCTGAAGATTGATGTGGATAGTAATTATGTTATGGAGGTAGGAATAATTAATTATTCTTTATATGTTTTATTTTTTAAGCACTATATCTACTTTAGTGTCCTTTATGTTATTATCCTCATACACTAAATATACCAATGTCAGTATTATGTATATTTTATTAACCATCCCATCCTGTTTGGAACAACGGTGTGTTTGGTCAACAAGCTCCAATGCAGGCAATACTAAAAGGGGCTGTTGACAATGGCCTTTATGTCAGTATGGCAAGGTCCCGGTCACGAACAGCTGTTGGTGAAAAGAATAACCAAGATGTCTATTTGCACAAATTCTTATGAAGATATTGTGTGTGTTCACAAAATTTCATGTTTGATTTGTTGTCATCATTTGCAGACATTTCAATTGAATAAATCAGCCAATGAGGTGTGTTCACAGGTTAGTAGGACTAGATATTATTAAAAGAGGGACATTTCCAAAGTTCTGAATAATGCTCCCAAATAAACCTTAATTATCAGCTTAATTCTGGTATAACTCTGTTCTATACAGGGACCCTGCAGAAATGTCATTACTGTCATCCAAGAATTTCAAGATAGCTTGTTTGTCTGTGGAACCAACGGATACAAGCCACAGTGTTGGAAGCTGGTCAGTATCTTTGATGATGACGATGTGTTCTGTTAAATGTCTGGGTGGGCCTTTTTTGTTTGCTCTTTTAATTAGCGTGATTTTCCCTGTCGTCGGCGGGAGTTAAGTATTTTCTGTGTGGTTGATAGTATTCCCAGGTGGGCAATCGGTCAAGTGAAATAGTAGAGAGCTACGATGGAACAGGGATTTCACCATATGTTTATACACAGAACCGGCTCTCCCTGACAGTAGGTATGTGTACAACTCCCTTTGCATCAACACAAAACATTCAACGTTTCAATATAAACAAAACTGGTATTATTGTGGATTTATTTATATTTTGTTATTTGCACAAACTCACATACTGTCACAACAGAAGTATATCATTTGAAAACAGAGGTAATGAATATCTGGTGTTCCTAGAGGGGGACTTATACGCAGCGGCCCCTTTGGAATACGATGGTAGTTCTCTGCAGTTCAGAAGAAAAGCCGGCAGTAGGACTAACGTATGGATGTATGACAACTGGGTGTCAGGTCAGTATACAGCATGACTAATAGGCCTATTTATACTTTCCTTTTATTGTCCCATCAAAGATTCATCCAACATTACCCACCTTTTATGGGTTGGGCAGTCGAATGTACTTCAACCCATCTGATTGGAGACAACTTAAAACTGACATCTTCATCTCCTCATTTCTTCTTTCACTTTAAAAGTTACTTGTAAACAGAGTGGAACTTTCTCCCCCTCCCCCCCCCGATCCCCCGTCCGTCTCAACAGAGCCCACCTTTGTTGCCGCATCCTGGGTGAGGCGGAAAGAAGACCGAGACAATGAGAAGATTTACATTTTTTTCCGGGAAAAGAATTCGGACAGCAGTCCCGAAGCGGACCCTTGGGTCACGAGGGTAGCCAGAGTTTGCAAGGTAATGGACCATCACAGTTAAACATAATCATACATAACTAAAGCAATCATCCTGATGGTGACCCAAGGCGATAGTCTGGAAACAGTAATGTTTTTACTGAAACCATTGCACACCATTTTTGTACTATTTTAGTATTTTTAAATAATTAGGTTCTTATGTTATCAATCCTAATTATTATAATGTCATATATTTAAATATGAACACCATTAAGGCAACATTATACGGCACGATATCTGCACACTTTTCTTCTTATTTTGATTTAAATTTCTTTTTTTTGCACTATTATTGCATTCTGGGATCTTCTGGAAGGTGCTTTAGAGTGCCCCATACCTGTTTTTTTTTTTTGCCCCATCTCCCTCCCTGCTTTGTTTATTTTATAGTGCAATTTTTTAAATCGTCATCATGTAATGTGAAACGAGCTGGGAGGTTGTTATTTATTCATCTGATCTAACCGGAAAGCTGGGAGGGCATCGAGAGCCGAAGAGGACACTGATACGGAGTATAAATCAGCCTCGTTGTCTTCATGAGAACCTGCTGCTGCCCTTGAAACTCAGTTGTCTTTGCTGATAGAGGCGTCTTTCCACTCCCACCACCTGAGCAAACAGAACTACAGCTGTTTTTCAGTGGGCTGCTGCTAACACAGCACCTTTTTCAATTCCACTTGTTAGACATGGAGTCTGGTCTCAAACTGCTTTCGCCTCCATCACGGCAACTAAAAACTACTACCTATCTATGTATGGATATATATATATATATATATATATATGTATATATGTATATCCACACACACATGCACACACATTTGAAAAGGCACCGTAACAACCCTGATGGAGCTGGGGAGCTGGGGCTTCAGAGGGCTAGCAAACAGACATGTGAAGCGGAAGTCTGAGCTAGAGCTGGAGCTAGGGAGGCTAGGGCAAGCAAAGGACCGGCAGGATCTGTGTGATGGCCTGGCAGCGTGGTACGCCCTAAGGGAGAGAGACAGGTGGAAGGTGTTGGACTGACCTTGTACTGTAGCATATAAGATATTCTGATATTCTGATGACCCTTTTCCCACCCTGGTTTGGTTTACTCGGTAAATAAACCATTCGGCTTTGGACCTGCTCTCGATGTTGTGTCATTTTATCTATCCAAACTGGTAGCATGGAAACCCCACACCCACAGGCCCGCTACAATATTTATATATATATATATATATGGGGTTAATTACGAGTTGCTTGGATATAAATATTTAAGAAACAAGAACCCTTTTAGATATGGAAGTTTCCACCATTATTCTTCCTCATTCCTTGGTGTGGTTTGCACAGTGCAATAATGAAATGATATATATAGATATTATAAATATATAACTATTAACATGTTCCTTTGCCATCTGCTGCTGTTCCTTCAGGTGGATGAAGGCGGCTCAAAGAGATTCTTCCAGAACACCTGGACGTCTTTCCTGAAGGCTCGGCTGGTGTGTGGCTATCCAAAGGAGTCGCTCTACTTCAACCACCTCCTAGACGTGTATGTGTTGCACGCAGACAACTGGCGTGACAGCAGGGTCTATGCACTCTTCACAAGCAGCTGGTGAGAGAACCCCCCGACCCCTTGTATCTGTAAACATCCACCTGATAAAAACACTGACGCGCAACACACCTCAAGCTGAAGCAATTCTTGTCTCACTAAAGTGACATTATAGTCTGTAGTATAGGCTATAATGTCACTTTAGTGTGACTAGAAGCCATGCTATAGACTCTATAGCATGGCTGAGATGCAGTGCTGCATCCGGCAAATGCGTAACACTTCAGAACTATTTCATGGTCTGCTCGCTAACTCATGGAATCAATTAATCTTTCAGGAATTCTACAGCAGTTTGTGTATATTCGATGGCAGATATTGATGACGTATTTGAGAAGTCGAACTTCAAGGGTTATGAAGGAGACATTCCCGTCCCAAGACCAGGAACTGTAAGGCTATTTTACTCTTTGGATTTTGTTTATTACCGCCAATATTTACTCTTTTGGGAATTATTGCACTGAAATAAATAAAGTTGGGACTTTCATTTCTAAAGGACTCTGTTACGTGAATAATTATATCCTAGCAACTCATATTTAAACCTATAAAAAGTAGTTCCTAATTTAGTTCTGAATCTTCTTGTGTCTAAACAAAGTCCTACCTAAGGAAATGGTATCTAGTGTAGTCTAAGCAGGGTTATAACCCTCATCTCAGTAAAAATGAGTCAGGATTAATCAGAATGTCATCAAGGTTGTTTGCAAGAATTAATTCAAGGAGGACACAACCACAAAGTATTTTCCCCTGTCTCGATTGGTCGACAGCACCATTCATGCCCAATGTAATCAGTTTAGACTGAGTGAAACAGTAAACAGGTTTTACCCTTGAGTCTTCCTGGTTTCTTTCCTGTTTATCGTTTGCATGCTGCCCCTCTAAACTACGGCTATCCTGTGCCCACGTTGTATTCCAGTGTGTAAAAAACAGCCGGGGCCTACCGTATGCAACGTTAAACGTGGTGAAGGACCACTCTGAAATGAGCAAGTGGCTCCACTCCTCCATACACCCACTGGCTCCCTTCTACGTCAGCAGCTACAACTACACAAAGCTGGCCGTGGACCGCGTGAGAGCCGCCGACCAGCACACATACAACGTTCTGCTTCTGGCCACCGGTAGGTCGCCTCAGTGCGGATGGACAGCATGGAAATGACTGACTGTAGTCCAGAACATTCCTCCGCACATCATCTTAAGTCCTGGTGATTGAGAGTGCTTCCCAGACTTATTATTTTCACATTTTAAGTTATTGTTGTGTGTTTGTGTTTCATTTCTACAGACACCGGTAAAATCCATAAGTGCTTAGAGCTTGGTTCGGATACTTTCATCATTTCAGAAACCCATCTCTCCAACCACTCATCCGTTCAGTCAATGATACTTTCCTCCAAGAAGGTGTTTTGGCTTTTTTTTTTTTTAATAGCTGCTTTATTTAAGAGGGCTGTCTCATTTATTGAAAATGTCTTTATTTTCTGCCTACAGAAAAAGCTGATAGTAAGTTTTGCAGAGGAGGTCTTTATCCTTGACCTCCCACAGTGTCACCACTACAACAGCTCCTGTGCAGAGTGTGTCCTCTCCAGGGACCCCTACTGCGCTTGGAATCAGAATGGATGCACATCAACCATCATGTGTGTAGAGTAGGAACTTTACTGACAGCTTAATCAAATTTCCACTTGTGAATTTGTCCCACATTATTCTAAGTAAAGTTATCCCTGTTGAACAAGACCAGCAGGACTATGTCTGATGAAAGCCTTTACTTCCACAGGGGGGGTAATCAAAATAAGCAAACAACGGGTGTTTGTACAGCAGCGTTTGATGGTAAGCTCTAATACCATATCATCACATCAAGGAGTTATCATCTTATGATATATCAAGGGCATCCTGACACACACACACACACACACACACACACACACACACACACACACACACACACACACACACACACACACACACACACACACACACACACACACACACACACACACACACACACACACACACACACACACCCCAACCAACCAAAGGGTCTCTTCCACCCCCCTCCATGTTCTTTCTCATCTAGAGCCAAACACCCTCGACGAGAACAGACAGGAAACGGTGCGCGCCACCCAAGCAGTCTCCAGGGCGGCCCACGTGGTCCCGCTGGGCGTTCCCTTCTACCTGTCCTGCCCAATAGACTCGTACCACGCCACCTACGTGTGGAAGCACGTAGGTGGCGACACCAGCTCCTGTCAGCAGATGGGGTCCCAATGCCTGCACCTCATCCCGGCCCTGAAGTCCAGCAGCTACGGCCGCTACCAGTGCTTCTCCCAGGAGCGAGGCCACACCAGACTGGTGGCAGAATACCTGCTCACCATGCCACCCGCGCCGGACCCCAGAAACCACAGTGAACGCATTCCTGTGTGGCGTGTCGATTGGGTCGTCCTGATTTCAGCCACTGCGGTGGTTGTTGCATGGCTTGGCGATTAGGAGGTGCCCCAGAATAGCAACGCAATCGCTTGGTTGGATCGCTTCACTTCTAACAAGCCGTGCACACTCATTAGAGGTGGCTGTCTGGGAATGCGGGATCAAGCTGTTTAGTGTCTTGCCACACACTTTAAGGTCACAGAGAGAGAGAGAGAGAGAGAGAGAGAGAACTAACTGCTTTTGTTCTTCACAAGCACTTTACATTGTTGTTATTAATAGAGAAATATCAAAGAGTGTGTGTGGTGCGTGCGTGTATGCAATAATATGAGAATAACTTATTTACTTGGTCGTCTCTTGGAAACAAGGTTAAAAAAGGGCTTCCCAAGATCTTTTTTTCTTTATAACATTCTCAGGCAAGTCATTCCAGAGCTGGATGAATTTTCAACAAAAATGGACAACATGCTTTTTGTATGACCATTTTTGAATTCCCAATTGGCTGATTGTGTTTTCCCTGCTACTCTTTAATCTTAAAAGCCCACTGCCTATGATACAATCTTTGTGGTCCGTTGAGGTTGAGAACAGGATTCAGATCTTTGACTTAATTGGCTTTCAACCCAGCCCTGTCTGTATTTTTCACAGAATAGTAAATACCAGTTAATGAAAACATCCAAACATTCATTCTCGTTCTAAATTTTAACTCTGAACATGCTTTAAAATGAATTCATCATTTATCTGTAAATTATACTATATTTCGTTTATTATATTTTAGTTTATTTATTAGCAAACGATGAGAATCAAACAGCTTTATGTGGGTAGCCTACTCCAACCTCATTGCTGATCGTTATGTTACCCTTTATTCGTATATAAATTATTGATTGCATTTTTAGTAAATAGTTGGAAGGAATCTGTTTCTTAAGCAATAACATTGAACTGTATTTTTTTCTAGGCCTTCATAGATTTACTATGTTGTTGGTGTTATAGGCCTATGTTGTATGGAGCAATCTTTCATATTTATGAAGTTAACTTACACTTCCATGCAGGGTTATGATTCCATCTTTGTGGGGGTCTCTTGAAGTTGTTGAGGGGGGTGGGGGGGAGAAGACCTAACCCTAACCCTAACCCTTATTGACTCTAGAGCCCCAAAACTTGTTCGATATAGGCATGGCCTGTATATGGTCTTACTACACCCTTTAGTTTTGAAAAATATATGTCTTCTTATTTTTGAGGATTTTTTATTTAGCAACAATTTCAATAGCGTCACCATTGTTTACTCTAGAGCTAAGTTGTTCCATATAGGCACGGCCTCTATATGGAACTCACACACTCATGCACACTCCAACAATGCTCCCCAAAGCTAATCCCCCCCCCCCCCTACTTTCTATTTGTATTTTGACCGGAGGAGCATCTCAGCCAATTAAGCTTCTTGCTTTGACCGTTGCTGCGCATCGTGCGTGTCGCCGCCATGTTCGATAAGGTCAAGGCTGGCCTGTAAATAAATACAAGACAGCAATACAGCATATTCATTCATCGACCGAATTCATGAGTTGTTTCATTATTCATAAGAAATTTTATTCTATATATCAGATATATATATTTTAAATACAAAACTTTAGGAAGTACCTATTAAACAAACTGTAGTATTAGTTGTAATACAGGGTTGGAACGTTCTGTATGTAACCTAGGTAACGAGTAGCGGAAACCATTAAAGGAACAGAGTTCATATCATGCAGTCACTTCTCTACGAGTCTCCTTGATATTTTAATATATGTTGCAAGGCCAACTGAACATGTTGTCAGAAGTTAAGATAGTAAGCTGCAAAGTGGTAGTGTAGAGTCAACTGCTTGGTACACAAGTATAGATGCATTGTTTGAGTGAGCATTCGCCGAGTTTGGTTAGACAAGCCAGTCAGTGAGTTAGCGTTAGTATCTTAACGGCGGGAGCAACGATGGCTCAGTACCAAGTTAAGCCTCCGGATCCGTTTTCGTTCTATTGCATATTCTCGAAGAAAGTTGTCCAATCCCGGGTTGCTTTACTTTAACTCACTTTATTTATTATAAAGTCGTCGGCATGTTTCGGCATGGTAAGTGAAGCTATACGGAGGGAATTCTAGGAATCATGTAGAACACGTGTGAGAGATAATAACTCTGGCTACTATGGGCCACGGGCAGAGGCCCGTGACCCTTCGCGGGTGTCGCTGAAAATCTCTGGCGATCCCCACCTCGTGTCCTCAGGTAGAGACCGCCAAGTGGGCGTGGCCTAGTGGGCGTGGCCGGGGTGCAGTAATGGCTTCGGCTTCTTCATATATTTAAAAGGCGCTGCCATCTGTGGCTGGAGCAGCCTCTAATAAGGTCTTGCTCCCCTTGTGGCTATTTATAGTATTTACGGCTTATATGTTTGGTCCTGCTTCATTTTGGTCTATGTGTGGGTAGCTTAGATTCTTAAAATACGTAACAATCCCTCCTTGGTCATCTTAGATGACCATACAATAATATTTTAAATCATAAACACCATTTACCACACCGAAAACATAGTCAAATTAGGATCAATCATCAACACCATCAACCGTGTGGAAAACTCGAATAGAGGAAAAAACCACAACGCGCTCATAATACTGAGACGGCATTCACCTTGTGGGTCTCATTGGGAATACAGGTCATTATTTAACAATACAACAATGAACATAAATCTTCTTATCAAACAATCACATGGCCAAACAGCACACAAACAAAACTATTCATAGAAATCCTGAGCTAATACTTTTGGTCATGTGCTACAAGGTCATACAATTTTCATCATGTGCAAAAGTAAAGTAAAAATTGGTAGTCATAATACAATTTTAAAAAATGCAAGATTATTGATAGCCTAGCATGGATTCGGGTGGTTCAGGTGATCTTCGTGGATTGGTTCGCACGTGGGTGGTTTTGGGCGTTGTTATTATCGTAGCCATTGTTTCTTCTGTCGCCGTCGGGCCTGTAATTCATGAACCCAAGACTCGTCCCTCCTTGTCAAGGGCTCAACTCAGAGAGGTTACTCCTACACAGGGCCGTGTCTAACGAATGGGCTGACCGGGCTGTAGCCCCAGGCCTCGCCGCTAGGGGGGCCTCCGGTCGCTGAAGGTCAAATTACAAAAATCCATAAAAAAAAATAATAATAAAAATAAAAAGAGCAAAAATGCCGGGCCAAAGGAAACACGAGAGCGGAGCAAAAAAACGAAAATTAGATTAAATAAAAAAGGAAAGAGCGAAAGAATTATTACAGAAAACACCCAAATTAACCAACATGTGGAGGAGTAATCAGCCCGCTGTAGCAGCTACCACCAACAAAGATACAACTGTCAGTGACGGAGAGCAGCCAACCACCGCTAGCCAACTAACCAGCCCAACTAGCCAGTCTGCTAGCAATAGTGCTACAATCTCTGAGGAAACAAGTGATGGAGAAGAAGCAGTGGGTAATTTGGAATTATCAAGAACAGGCTGAGAACGACAATGTTGGAGGAGAAACTTAACAATCTGACTTTAATGTCAATTGAGCACGACATACTGGCCCAAATGGACTTTGAGGAGCTCATTAATGATTTCGCACGGAAGAAGAGCAGAAGACGGGCCTTCTGAAGTCCCTTGGTGAGTCATGTTTGCCGCGGCGGCCTCCTCTATATGACCCAGCCCCATTAATGTGTAAAATAGTTTTAGCTTGTTTGTGTGCACATTTCAAACAGTTCACCCCAAATATGTTGCATCGTACATTCCTGCCTGTCTTCTTGCTTGGGGTTTGTTGTGCGTAACCGGACATGTACCAGGGCGTTACTCCCGGAGTAAATTAACCATTCAATGCCCAAACCGTTTGAGCCATAGCCGGGGCCTTCATTGACCTTTGTTTAATAGCCTACAATAGGCCCTACATTGTTTTATAGTTTTTGATGAGTTTACAAAAACAGGATGCGTTTCTATAAATTAAGTAACTTTCAAAAAACAGTTCATTTATGTTGTCTGGGCCTAACTTGCTGTACTTGATAGCAAATGCATTGTAGGGCCTATTACTTTTTTCAGATACATTTTGTTTCCCCATCCTCATTCTGTCAGCTTTGTCAACACTACTGCAATTATAATAAAGCTCCCCTTGAATTGAAATGAATTTAATTGAATTGAAATCATATTACCAGTTCACTTTAAATAGTCTGTCATAGATTGGTAGGCCTACTGTGTACGCTGATGTGTCAGTGGGTTTGTGTGAGGTCATGCGTCAGAACATCATGATATGAAGGGCCTCACCCGGGTAATTAGCCCCGGGCCTCAGAAAGTGTTAATCCGGCCCTGCTCCTACATCATGGGAGCCTCCAAACAGGTTCTCCGTCGTCGTCGTGTCAGTAACAGGTGGCCTATAAAACAACCGGCTTAAAGAAGATCAACAGTACCATTATCAATGCAGCGATTCTGAAATAACGGGTTGCACTAGCAACCAAGCAACACTACACAATAACAAACATAGTCTGGTATGGTTGTTTTAAAATGTGTTATTCAAGTAAATCCGGGATATTGATTATTTTAAATACAGTCGATTCTACTAGAATAGTATAGGTGTTGACTATTCTACATATTACAGCTGGATAGGGTCGGGCCCCTCAGGTAATGTAAGCCTGAATGGCACTTGGCACTTCTGTAGCGCCCACTGCTGTGGTGATCAGCAGATGCAGTAGCCCTCGTGCGCAGGGAATACAACGGCAGCCGGTGACAATTAACACGGTCTCTGCATTTATTCCCGCGACGGGCACTTACTGGATTCTGCCTTTCCCCCTCCCAAACATATTCTCCATCCATCCTGTGAAAGGGTCATTAATGCCGGAGTTCTCTGCCAATTCTAACCTGAGGGATTGTAATCATACCAGCGCCCTGGCCACCAACCCATCCGGTGCGATTCAAATCCTGCTGTTATTTGATCTCCTCATGTGACTGTTAGTCCTTGCTCGGCGGTGGTAGTTTGTAGGCTCCGGGTGTGTCTGCATCTGGTTCTGGAACTTTTTGCTTCTATTGCAGAAATACAAACTCATGTACAGCAGTTAGTTGTTCAAAAACATATTTCCATGAATTCTAATTTTAATTGTTTTACAGTATCTACTTTGGTTTAATTTCACACTACATCCCTCCTTGCGCATTGCTTCAGCCATGCGCATTGAATGACAACCAAAGCTAACCACGCCGTAGTGCAACCAAGTTGCTATAACCAAAAAGATGTAAAAGGGAAATAACAATGTTAAAATTTGCATGTTCAATATCACTTCTGTGTTAACCGTATCTCATAATAACAGTTACCTTCATCATACTACCCGATTGTCCTACACTAACTATGTATATTGGATGACCTAATCTTCATTTATTCTACCTATTGCTCGCATTTGATGTTGTCCACACTTTGATTCACTCCTATGTCAAACGTGAAATGAACCGGGCCGAGAGGAATCAATCCAATTTGAACTCCCTGGCAAACGACGGCCAAGCCTCCGGTTTAATATGCAACTAAGCTAGATTAACGTTAAAAACCTGACCTTTCCTCCCCCCACCGTAAGAGTTTGGAAGTTTATGGTCGGTATAAATATACCTTATGGTAGACCGGCTTAACTTCGGCACTTCACCATCTACCTTATGGTAGTGTTGGCTCGTTCGTTCGCGAACCGGTTCGAATGACCGAGTCTTTAGGACGAACGAACTGAACCGGTTCGTCTCCCTCGTTCGTTCGGTCGTCTCGTTCACCATTCGATTCACTGGAAACTCGACTGAACGAACAAACGAGTTTCCGGTAGCACTAACTCCCCTGAGTCTGACTGACTCAGCTGAGAACCGTGCAATGGCGTGCATTCCATGATGCGATTCACCGTTACTGGAAACTAGGCTGAATCGCGAACGACTCCTCCACGTTCAGTCAAGTTTCCGGGCAGCCGGCAGCGCGCGGTTCAGTCGACTTCAGGTTGATGTGAAAGTGGAAGAACCAGAGACGTCGCAGAACCCGACAAAGTCGTTTGTGATTCATAATATCGTCTGGAGGTGCACACAATATGTTATAGATATCTATGTATCATATGATATTATTTAGATATAGAGCTCCAGGACTGTAACGCAAGTGTTGTACACTTTCCTTGATATTTGGATAACCGTTCTGCTGTTGGTGTGATGGCTCATAACACGTCGGACTCTCGTCTCTGGTATTTCTACAACGAGACTCGTATTGGGGGTTATCTCAGCCAAGGTTGAGAAAGAATTGGGGGGAAGGAACTTTGGCTTTGACTCCCTCAAGAACATGAACCACGACAAGGAGGAGAAAGGGATCTTCGCCAAGAAAAAACGTCAGTGGTGTACGTTTCCATGAACACTGGATACGTAGCATTTCAACGTAAAAAATAGCGTGTTATACCTACAGTATCCACGTGTGCCGCTGTGGAGGCGGGTTTCGGGGTTTGGGTTTCACGGCTTTCGCGGCAAATTGTGGACACGATTGTTTAGGGGGGGGGGGGAGGAGACTGTTGTTGACCGGGGAGGGGGGGGGGGGGGGGAGACACGTTTGTTGAGGGGGGACGACGACACACGATTGTGGGGGGGGGGGGGGGGGGGGGGACGACACGTTAGTTGAAGGGGGGGGGACGGACACGTTTTTTGTGGGGGGGGAGACACGTTTGTAGGGGGGGGGCACGCTCGACAACGAGAGTTGGTTTTTATTGAACGCTCGACAACGAGAGTTGGTTTTTATTGAACGAGACTTCAACACGGAACAGCTGCTCGAAACGATGGTCACGTCACTCTCGGTGACGGTGTCGACAATAATGAACACACGAACAATGTTAATAGAACAACACACAACCACATAACATCCCGAACCCATTAACCCCACTTAATCCTAACAACAAAACAAGTTAACAAAAGCCCCATTTGTCAACTGAGAACCCCAATTCCCAGAATCCCCCGCGGCTCCGGAACACGGCGTAGCTTATATTAATCTTTATTATCTGAATGGGAAATGCAATATTTTAGGACAGATACACCATTAAACGCGTTTCTAATGACATTTCTAGCGAGAAATGTACATTTTCCTTACATAATCTTCAGTCAGTGAATGTGTATGATCTTTATTAATCTTTATTATCTGAATGGGAAATGCAATATTTTAGGACCGATTCACCGTTAAACGTGTTTCTAACAACATTTCTAGCGAGAAATATACTTTTTAATTGCATAATCTTCATGTGTTCGTGTTATTAAACTGTTACTTTATGTAACTTTTAATGATATCATCTTGTTAGAAACACGTATATCTGAGAGCCAACCCAGTCGCCAAAATCATACCTACGTTGACAGTGTACGTTTCGTGAACACTGGATTACGTTGCATTTCAACATAAAATAGCGTGTTATGCACACACACACACGCACGCACATGCACAGACACACACACACGCACGCACAGACACACAGACACAGACACACTCACACACACACACGCACACACGCACACACGCACACACGCACACGGTGCATTTCGCTGCTAAAACAACAACAAAAAAATATTCCCTCAAATATTATTACTTTCAAAACGTTGGCCAAAATGGCCAATAATATCTTTTTTTTTTGGGATGCTTCTAGGACATTTTGGGTGGATTTTGAACGGTATGTGGGGGAATAGCTGAATCAATTCATTAGTCAATCAGAAGCATGTAAATATCTTTCCGGTGGGGTAAGAGGACGAACAAGGTGTCCTTCAACATCTACGCTTCCAGGCGATTGCAACAGTGCCACACATGAGCATATTCGAACATGTTTAATGGTAGTAATTAGCTGTCGAAATTGGAGGCCTTAATCAATACTGAGCAGCTATTGATTTGCTTCCCGATAAAGATTTGTCACAAAGGACATGTTATTTAGCATCTACACGTTGAGCTGAGTCCAATGACACCAAGAACGACACTCTAGCTAATGGTAACATGTATTTTACATGGTACACCTAGGTCTAGGACATGATCTCGGTGTAGCAAGAGGCCGAGCTTGATCTCATTGGACTCAGCTTAACGTGTAGATCAGGGGTGCCCAACCTTTTTTGACCCAAGATCTACTTTTCAAGTAGCCAACCTCCCGAGATCTACCAGCAAACCTACCTTCAAGCCGGGGGGGGGGGG
Source organism: Gadus chalcogrammus (assembly GCF_026213295.1). Taxonomy (NCBI): domain Eukaryota; kingdom Metazoa; phylum Chordata; class Actinopteri; order Gadiformes; family Gadidae; genus Gadus; species Gadus chalcogrammus. The sequence goes on from NC_079420.1 coordinate 21,695,585, forward strand.
GGGGGGGGTAGAGAACAATTGTTGACGGACGGACGGACGGGGGGGGGGGGGGGGGGGGGGGGGTTGTATCGTGAACCTACGGACTTCAGTGGGGGTTTCATTCCGTCTGCGCACGGCACCTTCTCAACGATAATCAATAATCTTCCTCCCACTCAGGGTGAAAATGGTAGGTCTTAGCTTGTTTCCCCTCAGCCATGCCAACGTTTAGGAGTGTGTAACTACTGTTGACGGCTTTCAACTGCTGTTAACAGCACATGCGCTACCGCGCGTATATGTCCCGCGCAAATTTAATTTCATTAAAAAAATTAAAAAAAAAAACTTTTTTTTTTTTTTTTTTTTCTTCACCCCTCGCGATCGACTTGGGATCTGTCGGCGATCTACTGGTAGACCGCGATCGACTGGTTGGGCACCCCTGGTGTAGATGCTAATTAACATGTAATTTGTCAAAAATCTCCATCGGGAAGCAAATCTATAGCTGGTCATTATTGATAAAGGCCTCCAAAATCGACAGCTAATTACTACCCCGAAACATATTCAAATATGATCATGTGTGGCACTGTTGCAATCGTCTCGAAACGTAGATGTCAAAGGACACCTTGTTTGCTCTGTTGCACCACCGGGAACATATTTTCATACTTCTAATGGATTGATTCATATTTTAAGGTTCTCGGAGTGAGACTTTAAGTGGCTGCAGCAGAAGTGTTGAGACGAAAGATGATATCAAGAGATTTATAGAATATTCCCATTCACATTATGATTCTTCGTCGTAACATCCGACCAAACATCCTTTACATTCACAGAGCGAAGATTATGAAAGTCCAGGCTCAGCAAGTGCTCCATCTCGTTGCACCTGCACCCAGCGGCTCGCTTGCAAGATTTTGGCCAGAAGTTCTTCCCAGACCTATACCCTAACAGTCCAATATGCATATCTGAGAATCAGGCCTCTCTTCAATAATGACAAAATGTAATGAGAGAAATACAGATTCACTTTTTGTTATCTCATAAGCGGCGTGGTGCCGGCTCCTTTTGACCTTTTGACCCCAGACTTCAAAGACGTGGCCACAGGCCAGCGGTGTCTACACACATTAAGCCACAAATGTACACCTCCATCCCGCAAAAAATGGGGCCTAGAAACTAACCTCTGTCTTACAGTGACTGTACTGTTGGAGGTCACGCCCCTTTTCCAGCCTTTTCGAGATAGCTAGGGATGCTAAAATGTTGACACACATTTCCCGGGGCCCCGAGAACGACATATGCAAGATTTGTAGTTCTAGCCCATAGAGAAAAAAAGTTTTCCCAAATGGACTGTCATTTGGACAAAGCCCCTTCAGAAGTGTTGCCTGCGAGACCTAATGGTTCAGAATGTGGTGGAAAAAAAGTTTGGTAACCCTTCCTTTTACAGTCCCCTAATTACTAGGTATTTACCCGGTACATACATGGTAATTATAGTGTATTACTGGGTAATTACCACTGGTAATAAGAAGGTAAATACAGAGGTAGTTACCCGGTAAATACATGGTAAATCATAGTGTATTACTGGGTAATTACCACTGGTAATAAGAAGGTAAATACAGAGGAATTATCCGGTAAATTATAGTGTATTACTGTGTATTTACCACTGGTAATAAGAAGGTAAATACAGAGGAATTACAGCTGATGTACCAAGTAAAACCTCCACTATTACCCATCAACTCAACTAAGTAGCGTGTAGTTGTAACTGTTTTAGGTTCGTAATAACTCCGACATTGTGTTCTTCCTAGGAAATTAGGCAACCAATTCTTAGAAACACCTATTATCCAAGGTTTATGTTGGTAACAGCCCAAATTTAATGATGTACTATCTAGAAATTAGCATAGTACTTCCCAATAAAATACTTTTTCTTAGTTATTATTCATAGCTACACCCATTTAGAAAGGGTTTATTCGATTTACCACTATGGAATTACTTACCTGGTAACAACATCTGCAGGAATCTGTTTTCCTCTAGTGTCATGGTACATCTTCTTAAATACTGGGTACGAAGCAGTTTGTTTCCATGGTATTACCAGGTTCTTACCATATCATTTATAATAGATATATTCCATTATCCATGCAGTCAACGCAAACATGTACCATGTACGTTCTGCGACATTACCAAGTAAAACACGACAATTTACCCAGTAAGTAAGCTGAAATTGTACTGTAAAAGGAAGCCTCGTTTGTTTCCATGGTATTACCAGGTTCTTACCATAAAATTTATAATAGATACATTCCATTGTCCATGCAGTCAACACAAACTTGTACCATGTACGTTCTGCGACGTTACCAAGTAAAACACGACAATTTACCCAGTAATTAAGCTGAAACTGTACTGTAAAAGGAAGCCTCGTTTGTTTCCATGGTATTACCATGTTCTTACCATATAATTTGTAATACGATATTCCCTTTTCCATCTAGTCAACACAAACTTTTACCATGCACGTTCTGCGACGTTACCAAGTAAAACACGACAATTTACCCAGTAATTAAGCTGAAACTGTACTGTAAAAGGAAGCCTCGCTTGTTTCCATGGTATTACCAGGTTCTTACCACATAATTTGTAATCCATTATTCCCTTTTCCATGCAGTCAACACAAACTTGTACCATGTACGTTCTGCAACGTTACCAAGTAAAACACGACAATTTACCCAGTAATTAAGCTGAAACTGTACTGTAAAAGGAAGCCTTGTTTGTTTCCATGGTATTACCATGTTCTTACCATATAATTTGTAATACGATATTCCCTTTTCCATCTAGTCAACACAAACTTTTACCATGTACGTTCTGCGACGTTACCAAGTAAAACACGACAATTTACCCAGTAATTAAGCTGAAACTGTACTGTAAAAGGAAGCCTCGCTTGTTTCCATGGTATTACCAGGTTCTTACCACATAATTTGTAATCCATTATTCCCTTTTCCATGCAGTCAACACAAACTTGTACCATGTACGTTCTGCGACGTTACCAAGTAAAACACGACAATTTACCCAGTAATTAAGCTGAAACTGTACTGTAAAAGGAAGCCTCGTTTGTTTCCATGGTATTACCATGTTCTTACCATATAATTTGTAATACATTATTCCCTTTTCCATCTAGTCAACACAAACTTTTACCATGTACGTTCTGCAACGTTACCAAGTAAAACACGACAATTTACCCAGTAATTAAGCTGAAACTGTACTGTAAAAGGAAGCCTTGTTTGTTTCCATGGTATTACCAGGTTCTTACCATGTAATTTGTAATACATTATTCCCTTTTCCATGCAGTCAACACAAACTTGTACCATGTACGTTCTGCGACGTTACCAAGTAAAACACGACAATTTACCCAGTAAGTTAGCTGAAACTGTACTGTAAAAGGAAGCCTCGTTTGTTTCCATGGTATTACCAGGTTCTTACCATATAATTTGTAATACATTATTCCCTTTTCCATGCAATCAACACAAACCATATATGTTCTGCAACATCGTTCACCAGTAGTGAAGCACTTTAATTGTCGTTATAAAATCCCAAACCAGTGTTGATGAAAGGCATATTAAAATTAAACAAAATCAAAGGCTTAGCTTTCAAACAATGCATATCTCACAAACAGGCACTGAACACTTAAGAAATCGGACAAAAAAAGAGCCGTCCACATCCACTCAATTTAAATGTTACTGATGGTGTTTTCATAAAACACATGACAGTGTTATTGCAAGTGACCACAAGGAAGACTGCTTCAAACTCTACAATTTGAATAAGTGGTGAATGCCATGCAGCAATCTGCCTATGGGAGCATCTTTGTGGTCATTCGCAAACCAATGAGTCCACTCGATGAATGAGAGATGACTCTTTAGTGTCTTCTCTGTGAGGTATCCCTGCAGTCTCCACATCTGGGATTTGAAGGCTCACCAAGACCTGACCAGGTACCTCCAAATCTCCCCTTCCATACTGTAATAAAGAATCAGAAGACAAGAAAATAAACATTAGGACTGTCAATTAATGAACATTTCTAGAACATGTAGAACTCAAAGATTATTTTGTTTATTAGTTAAAAAAGGATGCTGGTCCTCTGGCCATTGTGTTTGGTCATATTGAAAAGAGAAAAAGGCATACCCATAAATACAGTTAATAGGACGGGAGGGGACAGGCTGTTAGCTCCGGTTAGCCCTTTAGCATCGAGCTAGCGGAGCTTCTGTCATTCAAATAACTCGGACATGTTGTTTAAAACCTGTAACACCCAATTTATTAAATCATCCGGATTTAATCGGGACTCTCTCCCGTACAGTTAATAGGACGGGAAGAGACAGGCTCTGTTAGCCCCGGTTAGCGCGATGCTAAAGAGCAGCTCTACAGGAGCATGCCACCTCAACAGGTGCAAGTTAGCCTCCGGTTTGATATTCGGTTTACCACCCAATCGGATTCATCAACATAAGTGCAATACATTACGGGCTTAGTATGTTGAGGACGGTTTAGGACACCGTATCGGGAAAATCACAAACACATGTTGGCGCCATCAATGTCTGTGTAACGACGTCATTTACGTTCTGGCTGCTACCTGTTTTAGGGACCGTCAACAAATTACACTCACCGACTGGTGGCAGAGACGTTACCATGGAATTGTTTCAGGAAATTAATCACACAAATATATTGCAATATAGTTAATCATAATGAAGTTAATAGTTTAATATTCGACAAAAATCGACTAAACTATATTTGAAATTATTAATTGCATCCCGTTTAACAATAATGCAATATATTAGCAAAGTTACCTGCAGTAAGTAGCAGCCCACCATTGGCAACTACTACTACAATCAGGTGACAAAATGTTTTTTTTAGTGATGTTTATATTATTTTATATGATTTATTTCCAGAAACAATTCCATGGTAACGTCTCTGCCACCAGTCGGTGAGTGTAACTTGTTGACGGTCCCTAAAACAGGTAGCAGGCAGCCAGAACGTAAATGACGTTGTTGCACAGACATCAATGGCGACAACATGTGTTTGAGAAGATTTTCTCGATGCACCTTCCTCAACATACTAAGCCCGTAATGTATTGCACTTATGTTGATGAAGCCGATTGGGTGGTAAACCGAATATCTGGCGAATATCAAACCGGAGGCTAACTTGCACCTGTTGAGGTGGCATGCTCCGGTAGAGCTGCTCTTTAGCATCGCGCTAACCGGGGCTAACAGAGCCTGTCTCTTCCCGTCCTATTAACTGTACTTATGGGAGAGAGAGCCCGATTAAATCCGGATATTTTAATAAATTGGGTTTTATAGGTTTTAAACAACATGTCCGAGTTATTTGAATGACAGAAGCTCCGCTAGCTCGATGCTAAAGTGCTAACCGGAGCTAACAAGCCTGTCCCCTCCCGTCCTATTAACTGTATTTATGGCTATGCCTTTTTCTCTTTTCAATATGACCAAACACAATGGCCAGAGGACCAGCATCCTTTTTTAACTGATAAACAAAATAATCTTTGAGTTCTACATGTTCTAGAAATGTTCATTAATTGACAGTCCTAATGTTTATTTTCTTGTCTTCTGATTCTTTATTACAGTATGGAAGGGGAGATTTGGAGGTACCTGGTCAGGTCTTGGTGAGCCTTCAAATCCTAGATGTGGAGACTGCAGGGATACCTCACAGAGAAGACACTAAAGAGTCATCTCTCATTCATCGAGTGGACTCATTGGTTTGCTAATGACCACAAAGATGCTCCCATAGGCAGATTGCTGCATGGCATTCACCGCTTATTCAAATTGAAGAGGTTGAAGCAGTCTTCCTTGTGGTCACTTGCCATAACAATGTCATGTGTTTTATGAAAACACCATCAGTAACATTTAAATTGAGTTGATGTGGACGGCTCTTTTTTTTGTCCGATTTCTTCAGTGTTCAGTGCCTGTTTGTGAGATATGCATTGTTTTAAAGATAAGCATTTGATTTTGTTTAATTTTAATATGCCTTTCATCAACAGTGGTTTGGGGTTTTATAACAACAATTAAAGTGCTTAACTACTGGTGAACGATGTTGCAGAACATATATGGTTTGTGTTGATTGCATGGAAAAGGGAATAATGTATTACAAATTATATGGTAAGAACCTGGTAATACCATGGAAACAAACGAGGCTTCCTTTTACAGTACAGTTTCAGCTTAATTACTGGGTAAATTGTCGTGTTTTACTTGGTAACGTTGCAGAACGTACATGGTACAAGTTTGTGTTGACTGCATGGAAAAGGGAATAAGGTATTACAAATTATATGGTAAGAACCTGGTAATACCATGGAAACAAACAAGGCTTCCTTTTACAGTACAGTTTCAGCTTAATTACTGGGTAAATTGTCGTGTTTTACTTGGTAACGTTGCCGAACGTACATGGTAAAAGTTTGTGTTGACTAGATGGAAAAGGGAATAATGTATTACAAATTATATGGTAAGAACATGGTAATACCATGGAAACAAACGAGGCTTCCTTTTACAGTACAGTTTCAGCTTAATTACTGGGTAAATTGTCGTGTTTTACTTGGTAACGTCGCAGAACGTACATGGTACAAGTTTGTGTTGACTGCATGGAAAAGGGAATAATAGATTACAAATTATGTGGTAAGAACCTGGTAATACCATGGAAACAAGCGAGGCTTCCTTTTACAGTACAGTTTCAGCTTAATTACTGGGTAAATTGTCGTGTTTTACTTGGTAACGTCGCAGAACGTACATGGTAAAAGTTTGTGTTGACTAGATGGAAAAGTGAATAACGTATTACAAATTATATGGTAAGAACATGGTAATACCATGGAAACAAATGAGGCTTCCTTTTACAGTACAGTTTCAGCTTAATTACTGGGTAAATTGTCGTGTTTTACTTGGTAACGTCGCAGAACGTACATGGTACAAGTTTGTGTTGACTGCATGGACAATGGAATGTATCTATTATAAATTATATGGTAAGAACCTGGTAATACCATGGAAACAAGCGAGGCTTCCTTTTACAGTACAGTTTCAGCTTAATTACTGGGTAAATTGTCGTGTTTTACTTGGTAACGTCGCAGAACGTACATGGTAAAAGTTTGTGTTGACTAGATGGAAAAGGGAATATCGTGTTACAAATTATATGGTAAGAACATGGTAATACCATGGAAACAAACGAGGCTTCCTTTTACAGTACAGTTTCAGCTTAATTACTGGGTAAATTGTCGTGTTTTACTTGGTAACGTCGCAGAACGTACATGGTACAAGTTTGTGTTGACTGCATGGACAATGGAATGTATCTATTATAAATTATATGGTAAGAACCTGGTAATACCATGGAAACAAACGAGGCTTCCTTTTACAGTACAATTTCAGCTTACTTACTGGGTAAATTGTCGTGTTTTACTTGGTAATGTCGCAGAACGTACATGGTACATGTTTGTGTTGACTGCATGGATAATGGAATATATCTATTATAAATGATATGGTAAGAACCTGGTAATACCATGGAAACAAACTGCTTCGTACCCAGTATTTAAGAAGATGTACCATGACACTAGAGGAAAACAGATTCCTGCAGATGTTGTTACCAGGTAAGTAATTCCATAGTGGTAAATCAAATAAACCCTTTCTAAATGGGTGTAGCTATGAATAATAACTAAGAAAAAGTATTTTATTGGGAAGTACTATGCTAATTTCTAGATAGTACATCATTAAATTTGGGCTGTTACCAACATAAACCTTGGATAATAGGTGTTTCTAAGAATTGGTTGCCTAATTTCCTAGGAAGAACACAATGTCGGAGTTATTACGAACCTAAAACAGTTACAACTACACGCTACTTAGTTGAGTTGATGGGTAATAGTGGAGGTTTTACTTGGTACATCAGCTGTAATTCCTCTGTATTTACCTTCTTATTACCAGTGGTAAATACACAGTAATACACTATAATTTACCGGATAATTCCTCTGTATTTACCTTCTTATTACCAGTGGTAATTACCCAGTAATACACTATGATTTGCCATGTATTTACCGGGTAACTACCTCTGTATTTACCTTCTTATTACCAGTGGTAATTACCCAGTAATACACTATAATTTACCATGTATGTACCGGGTAAATACCTAGTAATTAGGGGACTGTAAAAGGAAGGGTTACCACATATTCTTCCTCTCACAATGGACGGGAAAAAAACGATAGGGACTGGATTCTCTATAGCAGGACGAAGAAAGCCTTATTTTGCCTTCCATGTTTACTTTTCTCTCATGAAGTAGAGAAAAGGTCAACAAGTGCACTAAATTCTACAAATGGGATGCAGATTTCCAAAGTAAAATGCAAAAAATTATATGAAAGATTCCCAGAACATGAAAGAAATGTGGCACACAAACATTGCTATTGGAAATGGAAAAACCTGCAACATTCTGTCTTGCATACAGCTGGAATTGATAGTGAACAACAGAAATTGCTGGACACAGAAATTGAAAAAAACAAAGCACTACTGAAGCGACTGCTGGATGTGACCCTGTACTTGGCCTTCTGAAATATGCCATTCAGGGGCAGCTCAAACAAAATTGATGAACCAGATAATGGTAATTTCATGGGCTTAATTGAGCTATTATCGAGGTATGACGCTGTCCTAGAGGATCATGTGGAAAACATCAGACAGCAGCGGCTACAGGGCAAAAGGCTGCAAGCACATTACCTCTCACCTGACAGCCAAAACGAGTTCATTGAACTTTGTGCACAACGTGTCCTGAAGGCTATTTTGAAGGAAAGGCAAGAGACCTCATTTTATTCAATTATGTGTGATGCAACCCCAGACATCTCTAATGTGGAGCAAAATGTATTGTTACTGAGGTATGTCAGTCAAACCTCCCCTGAAAATGCATGGGAAATTAATGAGCGTTTCCTTCAGTTCAAAGATTTTTCCAAAAAAACAGGAGAGGAAATAGCCAACATGATGGAGGAAGCACTTGACCAGCATGGAATAGACCTAGCTGATTGTAGGGGTCAGTGCTATGACAATGGTGCAAACATGGCTGGAAAGGTGAAAGGGGTGCAAGCGCGCATACTAGATAAGAACCCCTTGGCCAAATTCTCCCCATGTGCATCTCACACCTTAAACTTGGTTGGTGTCCATGCTGCCAGAGCTTGCCCAGAAGTTGATCTTTTCTTTGGCTTTGTAAATCAGCTGTACAAACTGTTCAGTGGAAGTCCTCAACGGTGGGGAATCCTCAAAAAAGTTTTGGGATGTTCTCTTCACCTCTTATCAGACACGCGATGGAGTGCTTGGATTGAAGCTGTGCGCCCAGTGGCAAAACATTTGCCAAGCGTGATACAGGCACTTGACACACTCATTTCAACAGGAAACCTGAGCAATGACACAAAAGCTGAGGCACATGGGCTGAAAACCTACTTTCAATCCTTTAATGCTGTCTTGCTCCTCACATTTTGGACGAAGGTGCTACAATGTATCGAGGACAGGAACATTATAAGTCAGTCCTCAACAATCTCATTGGATGTCCAAGCAGCTAATATTAAAGAGTTGGAGGTGGAGATTGCATTATTGCGTTCCTCTTGGAACAATTTTTTGAAAGAGGCAACTGCTGTTGCCACTGACATGGGCATCAGTGCCAAGATTGAAGTGAAGACTCGAAAGAGGAAACGCTTTTTTGATGAGCAACAGACAGAGACAGAGGTGCAAAGCCCAGAGGACCTCTTTCGGGACAAAGTGTTTAATGCTGCAATGGACAGTATAATGTCCCACTTAGAAACAAGATTTCAGTCCATGCAGCAGATCTGCAGTGAGTTCTGTGTCCTCTGGAAGTTCAGGGAGATGCCGGAGGACAGCATCAAGGAAGCCTGCAAAAATCTCACTGAAAAGTACAAGAGTGACCTGACGGAGTCCCTTCAAGACCAAATCCTGCACATTAAAAAAATATACAGTGCAACATTCAAAGAAAATCTTGGATCCCTGGATCTTTTGAATGCCATATACGAAATGGGGCTTCAGAGCATTTATGGGGACCTCTGCATTTTGCTCAGGATCTTCCTGTCCATGCCTGTGACTGTGGCTGGAGGTGAGCGAGCCTTCAGCAAATTGAAGCTAATAAAAAACTACTTGCGCTCAAAGATGTCACAGGAGAGGCTCAACGGGCTGGCAATGCTTTCCATAGAGCACAAGCTTGCAAAGAAGCTGGACTTCAATGACCTCATTGATGACTTTGCCACCACAAAAGTCTGGCGCATGGCATTTCGCACCTAAATAGTTGCACACAAAGTTAATGTTAAAATGTTCAAATAAATTGTTTGTTGAGTAATGAGTATTTTTTTGAATTTCCGTCATTTAAGGGTAGGGTAGGGACTGAGAGGTGTGTGGGGGGGGGGCCCATTGAGAGAATTTTGTCCCGGGCCCAGCCAAACCTGTCAGCGGCCCTGGCAACCACCATAGCAACCATGACGGTCAATTCAGCCCCGTTGAAGAAAATAGAATACCTCCCTACACACTCAGTAGTAGCTTAATGATATTTTAATTATTATGACCATGAAGTCTTTATTTGCATGGGTTTACATTTCGTTCTGTGTAGCATGGAAAAATCGGAGAAACACTCCCATTCAGAATGCATTGGTTTACATTTCGTTCTTTGGGGCACGGTTATTATTATTATTATTATTAATTTTTTTCAGTTTTTGTGGAGGTGCTTCAAAGATGCTAATTTTTCTGCAATAATCCAAAATCCAATGGAAAAACCCGTTGGCTTTTTGTCAAGGGAAACCCAGGTCGACGCTCACTTCCGGGTTTGCCAACATACGTCATCCCTCCACCACTATATACTGTAAAAACACATGTTCAAGTTGAATGATAATGCATGAATCTATTCATGCTATTCATGACAATTATTTTGGCCATGGTGGATCCAGATCTGCTCCGGAGCATTTCTTCACCTCGGGCAACAGCGCAGGGTTGCCAGGTCCTGCCTGCAAAAAACGTCCTGCCCACATACCGTTCAAAATCCACCCAAAATGTCAGAGAAGCAGCCCAAGTTGTTGTTTTAGCAGCGAAATGCATTGTGCGTGCGTGCGTGCGTGCGTGCGTGCGTGCGTGCGTGCGTGCGTGCGTGCGTGCGTGCGTGCGTGCGTGCGTGCGTGCGTGCGTGCGTGCGTGCGTGCGTGCGTGCGTGCGTGCGTGCGTGCGTGCGTGCGTGCGTGTGCTTAGCACGCTATTTTATGTTGAAATGCGACGTAATCCAGTGTTCACGAAAACGTACACTGTCAACGTATGCTTTTGGCTACTGGGTTGGCTCTCAGATAAACGGGTTTCTAACAAGATGATATTTTAGCGTCACAGGGTTTGGGAGGAAGGTGCGGGCCTTCTGAGAGGGGGTTCCGGGGGTTTCCTTCCGGGCGGGAGTTTTGGTTGTTGTAGTTTTCCGGTGGAGCTGTGCCTGCCTGTCCGATTGTGGAATCCAATAAACCTGCTATCAAGCTTACTTCGCTCAATACCTCGCCTGTGGTTATTACAATATCATTAAAAGTTACATAAAGTAACGGTTTAATAACACAAACGCAGGAAACACGAGAGCTGCTAGTTTAGAGAAAGCAGCGTCCCCAACCTGATGTTGTTGAAACATGCGAGCGAGACGATTAAATCTTCCTAATAACTATAAAACTAAAGATCAGACACAATCACTGAATGAAGATTATGCAAGGAAAATGTACATTTCTCGCTAGAAATGTCATTAGAAACACGTTTAATTGTGTATCTGTCCTAAAATATTGCATTTCCCATTCAGATAATAACGATTAATATGGCTACGCGCGTCCCGAGCAACCACGAGCGTCCACGAGCGGCCCCGAGACTTCAGAATGTCGTTATTTGCATGACCGCTAGAGGCGCTAAATACGCTCCAGCGGGTCGTAATTTGGGGCGGTACAAACGACCTATGCGGTCGTATTTTCTAGGAGGACAGGCTGACCTTATGGTGGCCCGGCTTAACTTCGGCGCTTTCACCATTTACTTATTGTTGGTCTCGGCTTAACTTCGAGACATTCACCATTTACCTTAGAGAGCGAGAGAGAGAGAGAGAGAGAGAGAGAGAGAGAGAGAGAGAGGGAGAGAGGTTGTAACACTTTAGCTGGGCCCCCCCCCGCCCAGCGGAGGTTGGTAACAAAAGAAACCGACGTCATGAAGACGCGCCGTCTCTTTAAACTGTACACCACGTGGTTACACTCAAGACTCGCGGAAGAAGCAAAGCAAAGCAAATTTGCTTCCACGGCGGGTTAGTGAGGCACTCACACCAGTTGGGTTAAAACTGCGCAAGTGTACCTCTACGGCTGCGTTGTATACTAATCAAAATTGCACATTAGACTTAACTATACCATTACATGAATTATCTAGTTTTTGTTGGTCAACATCAAATCGATACATTAAAACTAGGCAGAACAAAGGGTCATCCAAACCTACAACAATTATGCACATCTGGGTATTAAATATATGGTGATATTCTATAAACAAAACAAAAAACTGAACCTAAAAGAAAAATTCTGAAGTTATCGGATGAAACAAATGTTATTGTAATTGAACTACAGCAGTTGAGCTAACTCCCGCCTTGTGCACCGGTTAAAACCATGTGCATCATTTATTAATTAAACATATTATTTTAGCAGTTGAACCCTGTGTCTATTTGAACCATCCTGGTTCTCTAATATCATTGTGCATGACACAACCCGTGTCTATTGCACTCCTGTTTTGATACACAAAACGCATGAAAACAGACAGAAGGGCCCAGCAACCTTGAAAAACATAATGTCTGAGTGTTAGGCATTCGTTACTGCATATACTGCTATTTCCTGAAGAGAGAGAGAGAGAATATTAAGATCAATGCACACAAACACAGGTTGCAAAGGCTAAATTTACATCCTTGTTCCAACACATGGCTAGGTGTGAGGGTGTGAGGGGGCAAGGGGAAGAAAGAACAATAAGACAAGAATTTCAATTTAACTAACAATAGAGAGGCGAGTGGCCTTCTCTAAGCAATATGAATAAGGAAGGGTAGGGGAAGAGAAAGTTTGCAGGGACAAAGGGTGGGGAGGGGGGAATCTGACGATCGGACTTGGGACAAAAGGATGGAGGGGGGGGGGGGGGGGGTCTGACTACCGGACCTGGAAGACTGGGACAAAGGGTGGGGGGGGGGGGGGGGGGGGGGGGGTACACGTGTGTAGGGAGACTGGAGGGTCTTTTACCTTAATAATTCATCGTCTTTAATAACAAAATACCAACAGACTTGAATGTAAAATGAAGCATGCAGTCTTGGGTGGCATTTAGCGGATCGGCAGATAAGATAGTATGCACTTTAGGAACACAGACCCTGCCGGCCTCAGCGGAGAAGTGAAAGATAACTCTCGTTAATATACTATTTTGGCCCGATCTATACAGAGACCGATAGTGGAGGGCTTCACCTCTCAACCAGTACCAAGAATGATCGTTAACGACGAGTACTAAAAACAACTCAAGTGTGAAGAAAGGGGGAGGTTGGGCCTTCAGTGTTCCTTGCAACCGTTGATCTACACGTGTTGTTATGCTAGGCTTCTGGAGCAGCACGATCGGACGGTGGCTAAAACAAACTTACACCTAAATGTTCTTATAACCAATCCTATTTCAGATTAAATCTTTAAGACACTGAGTTCTACTTACCTCAGACGTGTGTGGCCTGTTGAAGTTGTTTTAGCGTCGCGCCCGCCGGGATTCTCGGGACTTTCTTCCAAACGTCGTGGTCACCATCTATTGCATATTCTCGAAGAAAGTTGTCCAATCCCGGGTTGCTTTACTTTAACTCACTTTATTTATTATAAAGTAGTCGGCATGTTTCGGCATGGTAAGTGAAGCTATACGGAGGGAATTCTAGGAATCGTGTAGAACACGTGTGAGAGATAATAACTCTGGCTACTATGGGCCACGGGCAGAGGCCCGTGACCCTTCGCGGGTGTCGCTGAAAATCTCTGGCGATCCCCACCTCGTGTCCTCAGGTAGAGACCGCCAAGTGGGCGTGGCCTTGTGGGCGTGGCCGGGGTGCCGTAATGGCTTTGGCTTCTTCATATATTTAAAAGGCGCTGCCATCTGTGGCTGGAGCAGCCTCTAATAAGGTCTTGCTCCCCTTGTGGCTATGTATAGTATTTACGGCTTATATGTTTGGTCCTGCTTCATTTTGGTCTATGTGTGGGTAGCTTAGATTCTTAAAATACGTAACAGTTCAAGCAGAAGAGTGGACGAAATGGATAAAACGATTAGACAGATTTCGCATCGCGTCTGGAATGGACGCTCAGGACGAGGAAAATCAGGTCAATGCGTTTATTTACTCAATGGGAGAACAGGCATTTATACGCAGACGAGGCGGGAGACTATATGGTACTGTGAAAGATAACCTGGAAGCACATTTCGTAACATGCAGGAACATTATATTCGAACGGGCTAAATTCAACCAGAGGCAACAAGAAGTCGGCGAGTCAGCAGACAGCTTCCACACCTCGCTGCATTGCCTTGCTGAGTACTGCGGATACGGTGCTCTACACAACGAAATGGTGAGAGATCGTCTAGTCGTGGCCCTGAGGGATAAACACCTTTCAGAACAGTTGCAGATGGACCCTGAACTGACGTTGGAGAAGGCAATTAACAAGGCAGGACAAAGTGAGCAGGTAAAGAAGCAACTTGAAATGCTAAAAACAAACTTTAAAGCAGAAGCCAGTAGCACTCAGCTAGACAGTATGCAATCGTGGCAGCGCAGCGGCTCAAAGCAAAGCAAGCAGCGAGATAGGAAGACATCTCATAAAGAGACACTGGAAAGACAAACACAATGTAACAGATGCGGGGACACATGAGGGCATCATCCGCAGCAGTGTCCAGCTAGAGAGGCTGTGTGTAACCAGTGCCGAAAGAAAGGACATTATGCTAGAGTCTGCCAAATAAAAAAAAAACTGGGAGTTCATGTAGCTGCAGTGACTGAGGAAGACAGCGATGAGGAAAACAACGATGAGGAATACAGCGATGAGGACGTCGCGTTTTTGGGCTCTGTGGATTCCACAGGTGCCTGCCCATGGAAGACAGAGGTAAAAGTGGACAATCACAAATCAGTGTTTAAGATGCACTGGAGCAGTGCATCTTAAACACTGCAATCCCAGCAAAGTTGTACACCCAGGACCAGTTCAGCAAACTGTCCAGAGTCACAAAGAATATTTATGGACCAGGAGGGACAGCATTAAAGGTGAATGGAAAATGTACAGCTACTCTCAGTAAGGGTAACAAAAGCACACAAGAGGAAGTTTATGTTGTTGATGGGCTACGTACGCCACTCCTGGGTGAACTAGCCGCCATGAGCCTTCAACTGGTTGCTCGCGTGAATAACATAAGCCTGGATACAAAAGAGACTGTGAAAAGAGAGTTTCCAAAGCTTTTCTCTGGACTAGGGAAAATGGAGGGAGAGTAAACCAGTAAACCATTGTGCTGAAGCCAGGAGCAAAGCCCTTTTCTCTCTCGACCCCGCGACGCATATCTCTCCCACTCATGCCAAAGGTAAGAGAAGAGCTCACTCGCATGGAGCAGCAAGGAGTGATTTCAAAGGTGGAGGAGCCTACAGCATGGTGTACACCCATGGTTGTGGTGCCCAAGAGCACTGGCCGAGTCAGGATTTGCACCGACCTCACGGAGCTGAACAGGTCAGTGATGAGGGAGAAGCATCCACTACCATCTGTTAAGCACACTTAAGAGCCTCCAGAGCACTTCCAAAAACTCATGTCTCGTATCCTGGAGGGCCTGGAATGTGTTGTATGTCAGGTGGACGTTGTGCTCATATGGGGTGCCACGCAATGTGAGCATGATGAGAGGCTAAGGAAGACATTGACACGTCTGCAGGAGGCAGGGGTGACACTCAATGACAAATGTGACTTCTCAAAGAGCAGGATAAAGTTCCTGGGACAACTTATCGACGCCACTGGAGTCAGTGAAGACCCTGACAAGGTGGGTGCTGTGAAAGCCATGGCAGAGCCCAGTAACGTCAGTGAGGTGAGGCACTTCTTGGGAATGACCAATCATCTGGGAAAATTCCTGCCTCACCTGGCTGAGAAAACGCGCCCTCTCTGAGATCTATTGAGGAAATCAAAAATGTGGGCCTGGGGTCCATAACAGCAGCAAGCCTTTGAACAGATTAAGGCTGAGCTTACAACACCGCTGGGTCTTGCCTTGTACGACCCAAATGCAGACACACGTTCACAGCAGATTCATCTTCACACGGCATGGGTGCTGTTCTCCTCCAGCGACGAAATGAAAAAGACTGGAAGCCGGTGGCATATGCTTCGAGAGCCCTGAACAACGCCGAACAGCGGTATGCTCAAAACGAAAAAGAAGCTTTGGCCACAACAAGGGCCTGTGAGAGATTTGCAGAGTTCCTTATAGGAAAGGACTTCCACGTAGAGACAGATCACAAGCCTTTGGTTCCCCTGCTAGGCTCAAAGAGTCTGGATGAACTGCCACCTTGCATACAGCGTCTACGTATACGGCTGATGAGGTTCTCTTACACCATCTCACATGTGCCAGGCAAGGACATCGCCACTGCTGACGTGCTCTCCAGAGCGCCAATCGAGAACACAGCGGAGGGCTTACAGGAAGAAGAGGTGAGCCTGTACGTGGACACTGTGATGGAAAACCTGCCAGTTACAGACAAAATACTTACTACTACTACACTCTAGAGATACAGCAAGGAGGGCTGGCCCGATAAATTCTCCATACAAAGAGCATTCCATCCCTACCTGCCATTCTCTGGTGAGCTAACAGTTAATGAGGGTTTGCTACTTTACGGCTGTAGAATAGTTATTTCAGTGTCACTTAGAGCAGATATGCTGAACAAACGGCATGAGGGCCACCAGGGACTCACTAAATGCAAAGATAGGGCCAAGCAATCTGTGTGGTGGCCAGGCCTTAGCAAAGACCTGACACAGCTGATGTTTGCAGTCGGGAGAGAACCAACTTTAGAGAAACACTGCAACCCCCTGAGTTCCCAGCAAGACCATGGTCCACTGTGGGGGCAGATCTATTGCAGACAGAAAATAATGAGCACTATCTGGTCATTGTAGACTAATTTTCCAGATTCTTTGAAGTAGCCAAACTCACTGATACAACATCTGAGGCGGTGGTGGAGCACTTCAAATCCATATTTGCACGTCATGGCATACCAGATGTGGTGCGCTCAGACAATGGGCCACAATTTGCATCCGAGTACTTCAGAAAGTTTGTTCGAGAGTGGGGTTTCAGCCATGTCACATCCAGCCCCCACTTCCCCAAAGCAACGATGAGGCAGAGCGGGCCGTTAGGACAATCAAAGTCATCCTATAGAAATCCAGTGACCCTTACCTTGGCCTCGTGGCCTAACGCGCCGCTCCTTTGGCGAATGGACACAGTCCAGCAGAGCTCCTCATGAGCAGAAACATTAGAACACCTGTCCCCGTCATCCCATCTCAGCTAAACCCTGGATGGACAGACATGAACAGTCTAAAAAGAACTGAACAGGCAAACTGAACTACGACCGTCATCACAGAGCTCGAAACATGCCACTCCTCCGACAAGGTGACCATGTGTGGGTCAAGGACATACTTGAGAGAGCCACAGTGGTGTCAAATGCAAGCACTCCACAATCCTACATTGTGGAGACCCTAGGGGCACTCTGCGGAGAAACAGGTACCATCTCTCGTCCACCCCCATTGCACCAGCAACACGCACAGACTTACCTGAGGATGGTGCATCCACTGCGGTGAACCCACCTGTCACACCTGAAAATCCCTGTGACTCGGGGCAGCAGACACCAGTAAAAGAAGGACTTGTGCCTTCCAGAATGAGAGTACCTCCAGTGTACCTAAAAGACTATGACTGTTCGTAAAAAAAAAGAGAGAAAGGGATTTGCAAATGTTGTTAAAGTAAATGTTGTTGAAAAGTGTGTCATGGTCAGTTTCCTTGTCTTGTTTTGGTGTGTTTCCTGTTTTACTTTGGTATCTCTGTCTTGTTTCTCCCCATGTCCGGTCAAGTTTCCCTCCTGTGTGATTACTGCTCCCTCCCCTAATGTGTTTCAGCTGTTACTCGTGGCGTGCCTGCCCTGTGTGTGTTTGGTATTTAAGCCCTTATCTTTCCTTTGTTCCTTGTCGGATCATTTTAGTTTGTGGTGAGTTGTGTCCTGTGTGTTCCCTGTGTTCCCTGTGTTCCCTGTGTTCCCTGTGTCACCCGCGTCACCCGCGTCACCCGTGTTCCTTGCCTTTTGCGTTAATAAATTATCATTTTATTGAACTGTCTGCTATTGGGTCCTACCAGCCTGCCTGCCACCCGCTAACCGTGACAGAATGAACCGACCATCATTGGACCCAGCGGACGCTCTTTTTGTTGGAGGCTGTGTTGGGGCGTACGTGCAGCGCTGTCTCTTCAAGGCCTGGGTTGGAGGGTGCCTTACGGACTATCAGAGTGGGGGTGTTGAGTGTGGAGTGCCATCCGGTTCAACATTTCTCTCCAGCCCCTGAGCTGACTCCGGTCCCCGAGCCCTGTCCGGTTCCTGAACCCTACTCCTTCCTGACTGTGCCCCTCTTCCAGAACTTCCAGACCTTCCAGAAGGGGCCCGCCCTCTACCTTACCTTCCAGAGGGGTCCCGCCTTCTAAACCTTCCAGAAGGGGCCCGCCCTCTACCTTGCCTTCCAGAGGGGTCCCGCCTTCTAAACCTTCCAGAAGGGGCCCGCCCTCTACCTTGCCTTCCAGAGGGGTCCCGCCTTCCAGTAACAAACCATGGCAAAGTTTTCTTAACAGAAGTTTTATTTTTTAGTTATGCATCTTCTTAGACAGCATCCTTAAGTCAGAAAGGGGGATGTAGTATATGAGTTGTAATACGGGGTTAGAACTTTCTGTATGTAACCTAGGCAACGAGTAGCGGAAGCCATTAAAGGAACAGAGTTCATACCATGCAGTCACGTCTCTACGAGTCTCCTTGATATTTTAATATATGTTGCAAGGCCAACTGAACACAAACTTCCTTAATAGGTGTGAGGTTGTAGGAAGCCTCCTCTCAAGTTTGACACAGCATGCATCATAGACCCCACGGAGATTAACTTGATTTGAGAACGAGAATCAACCCCCCCCCTCCCAGTTAATTGGGTTTTCTGGTTGTCTTACCCCCATTATAATTTTCAGGTTTACCTTGTATCTAGTTTGCATCTATTGACCGGTGCATCTATTGATATCGCCAAATGCTTCATCGCCTGTAATCAGGGCCGGATTAACACTTTCTGAGGCCCGGGGCTAATTACCCGGGTGAGGCCCTTCATATCATGATGTTCTGACGCATGACCTCACACAAACCCACTGACACATCAGCGTACACAGTAGGCCTACCAATCTATGACAGACTATTTAAAGTGAACTGGTAATATGATTTCAATTCAATTAAATTCATTTCAATTCAAGGGTAGCTTTATTATAATTGCAGTAGTGTTGACAAAGCTGACAGAATGAGGATGGGGAAACAAAATGTATCTGAATTGGCCTACTTGAAAATGTAGGAAAAAAGTAATAGGCCCTACAATGCATTTGCTATCAAGTACAGCAAGTTAGGCCCAGACAACATAAATGAACTGTTTTTTGAAAGTTACTTAATTTATAGAAACGCATCCTGTTTTTGTAAACTCATCAAAAACTATAAAACAATGTAGGGCCTATTGTAGGCTATTAAACAAAGGTCAATGAAGGCCCCGGCTATGGCTCAAACGGTTTGGGCATTGAATGGTTAATTTACTCCGGGAGTAACGCCCTGGTACATGTCCGGTTACGCACAACAAACCCCAAGCAAGAAGACAGGCAGGAATGTACGATGCAACATATTTGGGGTGAACTGTTTGAAATGTGCACACAAACAAGCTAAAACTATTTTACACATTAATGGGGCTGGGTCATATAGAGGAGGCCGCCGCGGCAAACATGACTCACCAAGGGACTTCAGAAGGCCCGTCTTCTGCTCTTCTTCCGTGCGAAATCATTAATGAGCTCCTCAAAGTCCATTTGGGCCAGCATGTCGTGCTCAATTGACATTAAAGTCAGATTGTTAAGTTTCTCCTCCAACATTGTCGTTCTCAGCCTGTTCTTGATAATTCCAAATTACCCACTGCTTCTTCTCCATCACTTGTTTCCTCAGAGATTGTGGCACTATTGCTAGCAGACTGGCTAGTTGGGCTGGTTAGTTGGCTAGCGGTGGTTGGCTGCTCTCCGTCACTGACAGTTGTATCTTTGTTGGTGGTAGCTGCTACAGCGGGCTGATTACTCCTCCACATGTTGGTTAATTTGGGTGTTTTCTGTAATAATTCTTTCGCTCTTTCCTTTTTTATTTCATCTAATTTTCGTTTTTTTGCTCCGCTCTCGTGTTTCCTTTGGCCCGGCATTTTTGCTCTTTTTATTTTTATTTTATTTTTTTTATGGATTTTTGTAATTTGACCTTCAGCGACCGGAGGCCCCCCTAGCGGCGAGGCCTGGGGCTACGGCCCGGTCAGCCCATTCGTTAGACACGGCCCTGCCTGTAATGTCCGGATGAGAGCACTAGGGGACGTAAGAGTGCTTTTCTTTACCTTAAAATGCCTTTACAAGAACTCAATAGAGACAAAACGAAAGAAAGATGCACGTTTGTCTACCAGAGGATGGCAGTAGAGACATACAGAATATTAGGATTGCGTTTAGAAAGACACTTTCAGGGATGCAGGCTTCAATTGGTTTTCATGAATAATCATGAAGTCTACTTGGATGAGCATATCATCATTTTGACTGGCATTTATTTTAAAGTTAAACTATTGTTGTATTGGTAGCCAACGAAACCGCCACATCAAAAACAAGTAGGAAATGTTTTTCACGCAAGCCTGATTTCATCTGGTCTAGTTAGCTAGACCAGATGATTCTTCAGATTTTTATTGATTTAAAATGTGGCATCTGAGAATTGTTTTAATATCGCGTGACAAAAATGTTTTTTAGGCCTATAGGTTTTCATCATATGGACCATTTGAGTGTTTGAAATACTCAATCAAGCTTTCACTTCCTACTTTATTTTTTTGTTGGAGGGTGTCCAAATAACGCTGAACCGACAACTACAACAGATGCCCATCTTTGAAACCATTTACATATTTAAAGTAGCGCACATTAACGTCTGTTTGATTGTGTTGTATGAACATTGGATTTCCAAACCAAATGAGGTCAAAGATTAGACTTGGGTGATGGGTGAATACATTAAACAAACGTCTGAATTATGAATTTTCTTTGAGGGTGGGTTATCCGGAGCTTCTGTATCTTTAATACTGAGGATGAAGGGTGGGAGAGGCTGCGCGTTCACGATATCCTCTCTTCCTGCGCGGTGGCGGGAGCGCGCAGTGGAGCTGACTCTGCAGAGAGGAGAAGAGGCGTCCGACCGCGCATCACCGGGAGGAAAATGTTTCTTCAAGCGCCTTTTATGCATACTACCGTGGTCTTCAAAAGTAATTCAATAGGACCTACCAAATCCGAGGATACGGTGTTTTACAACCATTAAAGTTATTGTAATAAAGACCTACTTTAACTTCCACAGTGTGCTTTTAGACGCTGGAACTGAAGTACATCAGGTAAGACGATTCACTAAGTTACCGCAGTGACATATCAGTCAGAATTACTATGAAGTAGTCCTATCCCCTTTTTCTTAGCAGGCATGAAATGTCTCTGTGGTTGTATTTTAAATGATGGCAACACGGAGCATTTTCGAATGCATATGATGCTCGACGTGCACCCGCTTCACCTGCGGACAGGTCCGTATCTTTTCGGATCACTTTCAGATCACTTTGGAGCACAACCGCTTCCTGACACTGGGTGTTGTCTGTATCCTTGAATTGTGCGCCTAATTGTAGTGAAACCAAAAACCTTTGCTTTGTTCGGTGGCCATATAGATTCAGTTTTGTGCTGACGTCGACAGTAGTATTTGACATTGAAGTCTGTCCGATGCATTTGTCATTATTGTCTGAAAACGTATTTTAATCAGTTATAAACTTTGACACACCCCTTCTATTATGTCCAGTGGGTTATTTCTCCCTGCAGAAATGTGATTTATTCATGAGGGTTCACAAAGGGTGCTTTCTACACTGCACGGTCCACATTGCATTTGAAGCATATTGGTCTCCCACCTTGGCTGCACATGTTCTTAAATCTAGACATGTCCTATTTACAGGTGGTGAAAATGGCGTTGAGGCTCCTGCAGCTCGTGGCTCTGTGGACGACACTGGTTGGCTCGGCGAGGGCTTGTCCAGAACTGTGTACGTGCGTGGATAAATTCGGGAACCTGCAGTTTGCGGATTGTGCGTACAAAGACCTACTACTGGTACCGGTCGGACTGCCTCCCAACACGACCACCCTCAGCCTCTCCGCCAACAAGATCAAACTGCTGAAGGCAAAAAGCTTTGTGAATGTCACCCAGGTCACGTCCCTGTGGCTGGCCCATAACGAGATCGTCACCATAGAGACCAACACCTTGGCCCCTCTGGTGCAGCTGCGTAACCTAGATGTCAGCCATAACAAAATAGTCAACTTTCCATGGGGTGATCTGCAGAACCTCACAGGCCTGCAGCTCCTGAAGATGAACAACAACGAGATGACTCACCTGCCAAAGGACGCCTTCTCCACGCTCAAGGAGCTGCGGTCCCTGCGCATTAACCACAACAAGCTCACCAGCATCGTGGAGGACACCTTCAGCGGCCTCACTTCCATGTCCCACCTCCAGATCTTCGACAACCCCTTCACCTGCTCCTGTCGCCTGGAATGGGTTAGAGACTGGCTGGCCAACACCAAGATATCCGTCCCCGACCAGAAACTGATCTTGTGTGGGGCGCCTGAGGACCTGAAGGGGATCATGGTGTCCAATATGCCCAAACTGGACTGTAAGCCCCCCACCGCCGTCCTCAGCTACCAGCCCAACCTGGAGACCACTCAGATCTACGAAGGCGTGATGGTCGTCCTGAACTGTGAGGCCAAGGGGAACCCCAAACCTGAGGTCACCTGGGAGGTCAACGCTGGAAGCCCCAAGTTTGAGTTCACCATCCCCTCTGCCGGGGAGGAGAGCGACCAGCCCATCAATGAACAAGCCACCAGGTCTCGCTTCCACGTCTTTCAAAATGGCACCCTTATCATCCCCAGTATGAGCAAGAAAGAGGATGGGAACTACAGCTGCTCAGCAGCCAACGAGCTAGGGAGGGCTGAAAGCAGCGTGAAGCTCGCTCTGACTGGAACACAAAAGCACACCATGAACTCCGTCCACGAGACGGCAGGGCCGAAAACCGCCACCGTGGCCAAGCCATCACGCCCTAAAGAGTCCGGAAACAACGTGATCAACTGGCCGAAATCTGAAGGCAAGGCCAACGTTTCTCCAACGGGAACCTCAGGGAAACATGGTGCAACGGACCATGTGGTCGGCAACGGAAAGCAGCTGACGTTTGCCGGCAAGTGTGGAGTAAACGATGGCAGTGAATACATCTCCAACCATGCCTTCAACCTCAGCCTGGACGACCTCAAGCAGTATACGTTTGATTTTGGCGTTATTGCCTTGGAGGTTTCAGAGACGGAGGCCAAAGTACAGCTCAACCCTCTTCAGCTGCCAAGCAGCAAGTCCAACCTACACCTCAGTCAAACGCAAAACCTGGAAACCGTCAATAAAGAAATATTCAGCCTTTTCCAAACGGCAGCACAAAAGGCACCTCTCGACATGTTGTACCTTTGTGTGAAATCTGGCAACGGACACTCAATGGTTCAATGGTCCAAAATAGAGGAGGGCGTTAATGCCTATCGTTTCCATGGTTTGCAACCTGGTACCAATTACACTCTCTGTCTCACCTATGGAGGCCAGGACTGTCAAGTTCAAGTTGTCTTCACCACGAGGAAGAAAATCCCATCTCTGCTGATTATCGTGATCGTCAGCACTTTCCTGTTGGCTTTGGCCACCGTTCCCTTGCTGGGAGCCACCTGCTGCCATTTATTATACAAGTATCAAGGGAAGACGTACAAGTTAATCATGAAGGCTCAGAATCCAGATCAGATGGAGAAACAGATAGCGGGGGACTTTGATCCTCGGGCCTCTTTTGTGGAGTCCGAGAAAAACCTGGACCCCAGCGAGCTGGGAGAGGGAGAGGGAGAGGGAGAGGGGGACGGAGAAGACATCGACGGAGAGGGGGAGCTTGAGGGAAGCGTGGCGGCCACGGAATCCATCCCTGGCTCCTCATCCAAAACGAACCCGGAGGAGTTTGAGATGGGCTCGGAGTACAGCGACAGACTGCCGCTCGGCGCCGAGGCGGTCAACATCTCCGAGGAGATCAACGGTAACTACAAGCAGCCGAGTCGCTGAACCCGTGTCCCGTCACTGGTGAAATGTAAAACTATCACTTTTAGATATCGCACATTTATGGAAGCCAAGTGTACCATTACTTTACGTAATATCTATCAAAGCCCTGGAAAGATGGCTATAGCCTTGTTTAATTTACCTCAAAGTAGACCTACCGGGATAGGAGACGGGATTCATTGGTGTAACATTCGTAAATCAT
Organism: Gadus chalcogrammus; assembly: GCF_026213295.1. Lineage (NCBI taxonomy): Eukaryota > Metazoa > Chordata > Actinopteri > Gadiformes > Gadidae > Gadus > Gadus chalcogrammus. The sequence continues at coordinate 21,720,162 of NC_079420.1, forward strand.
GACATAAGCACATGTGTTAATTACAAGACATCAGAAAGGAAAAGGCACAGCCGCATTGTGTTTTACAGACACATTTCACGTGTTTTGTGGTCCGGCCGCCTCCACCTCAGCGCGCGCGTCGTTAGTGCGTCCTGGCGCGTCGTCAGTGCGCTCGTGGCGCGTCAGGCGCGGCTGCTGTCGGCTCCTTTGTTCTGTCCAAAAGGAAAACCAGTTATAGTTCAGGCATGTGATGTTCTTATTAAATCCCAGGTATTATCCCGAAAATGTTCAGTGTAACGTGCAGCTTTAAGATGTTGACTTTAACCTCTTACTTAACCGGTGCTCCAACTATTCTATACATTTGTACATTATTTCTAAACCCTGTGTCCTTTCTCTTGTGGCGACGTGTCAATGGCATGTTTCCATGTGTGGTTTTAATTAGTGTAGTCTAGGACTGTAGACCTGATTGTCAAACCTGTGATGTAAGCCATTTGAACTGGATTATCTCTTTTTTACGACGGTGCCGTTTATATTGGTGAAGTATCAGCAAATAGGTGCGGCCGAGCATCTGGATTCACTGACATGTGATTTTATGCATTAGTGAGTTTTTGTGAAATGTTGTAACAAAAAAAGTCCATTGACCTTTTAAGATTTTTGATATAATTTTCTGTAGGTGGAAATAATAAAACATGACAAATTATTGTTTTGCGTTATTTAACTGTGCAAGGGAAGGGAAACAATAGGCGTTGGTAGGCCTGACTCTTTTTACAGTTCGGCCTATTTAAACAATTCTATTTAAAAGTTAATCTTTTATCTGAGAGAAAGGCAGAATATGAAGAATATGAAGGCGGAAACGAAGGATTTGGCTTTAGTAGGCCTAATCTAAATAGGTCCAATCGCCCAAGCAAAAGGAACGCTTTCGTCTGCTTTTCGCTTTCTAATTTTATTATAATTTCTAGGTCTTTTATTTGGCTTCGACAGATAAATATACACAATGCCTAGTAAAACGAAAGTGAACCCTTTCTGTCCGGCTGATGATTAAGGTTATGCAGAATAATGTGAAGCTGGGGCCGGGATAAACGTTGCTCGTTATTGAATAGACCTGGTTCTAACAGAATGATCGGCTTAAATGTATCGCTTGATTTATTAAACACAAAAACAAGTCTAGAGGAGGGCATGAAAAATAATTTATTATTTTACTGTAGGCCTTCATACAATTTACACATAATATAAGTTTGATGTAAATAACAAATAGAGGCCTACTCTAATAACTAATCTAACACAATGAAAATGATTTATTTGTCTCCCAAAATAATATTCTGTTAATTTATAAATAGTCACTCATCACAGTTGCGCTCTGGAAAAGGATGTAGGCTAATTTTAACCCCTTTTTCTTTTGTTAAGGAATCCAAACACCATTAGATCAAAATACACCTCAAGCCACACTAATGGATATGTTCATGTTTTAAAAGGTGACACCCCTAACTAAATGCACAAGGTCAGATAGAACGATGCATCCTTTCAAATAGCGTGGACTGCGGAAGAATTCCGTCACACACACGCTGGTCTTCTGCTCTGCTGGAGACGCGGCAGTCTCACACAGTCAGACAGTCACAGAGTAAGACACAGTCGGACAGTCAGACACACGGACCGTGGGACCAGAGACCTCGCAAGATTAAACTGGAAACATTAAAGCACTACCTGAGGCACGTTGCTATAAGTGCACTTATTTCTCTCTTCTTTTTTTTTAGCAAAATATAGATATATCTATGCATGCATAAAGCCTGCACCCATTTGATCCACGGACATAAACCCCTTGAAAAAAGAAGAAGAAGAAGCCTTAGCGAATGAAGTCTCTACTCTCCACGGGAAAGGGAACTGGAAAAGGGGAAGTGAGACGCTCAGTTCCCGGTTGCGGGCACGGCCGGCTCCTTGGTCGCCGCCTCCCTCTTGCTGCCCTTCGTGGAGGCGGTGGGCTTCAGGCTCCCGTTCAGGAAGCCCTCGGCGGCGCGGTGCTTGAAGTGCTTCCTGCTGCCCACCAGGGAGGGGTTGTTGACCAGCGTGTAGAGCAGCCGCCAGTGAGCCCTGGCCCTCTTGGCCGCAGACACCTTCTGCAGTTTCTTCTCCTGCTGGACCAGCTGGATCCCTGGGGACAACCACACACGCACACACACGCACGCACACGCACGCGCACACACACACACACACACACACACACACACACACACACACACACACACACACACACACACACACACACACACACACACACACACACACACACACACACACACACACACACACACACACACACACACACTCTTAGGACCTGTCCACCGTGACAGAGAGGCCCACCCAGCGCTAGTTATCACTACTGTTACTGAGTCGTTTAGTGGACGCAGTTATCCAGAAGGACGTCCAGAATCCAGACGCATGAGTCAATCATCAGTCAGTAATGAGCAGGTAGCGGGGGAGGGTGGGCTTTTTTCTCCATGGTGCCTGCAGATAGACGGCGAACATTGGGGATCGAACCCAGCAACTTTGCGCTGGGAATCAACGGCACTATGTCAGCTGATCAACGGCGCGCAAACGTAATGGTAGTCATTTTTTGTGCAACCAAACGGTTTGGGCGATAGCCCCCGGGCAGCGGCTATAGTGAGACAGTAATAATAGAAAGCAATTGTATCATAATCTTCTGAGCATGGTTGGAGCATATTGAGCCACACATTAACATGCTGAACACACCCGCAGCCCCCCCCCCCCCTGGGCTGCATGAATATGAAACAGTCAATTAAAGCGGTACATCTGTAAAAGCAGCCAGTCTAAAATGACTCTTTATGGTATAATTCCTCCATCCATTGCTACGGTTGTCTTGGAACACATACTCATCCTGGCTATACTCTTCATAGCTATTAGCCATTGAGTTAGGGTTTTGCACAGCCAATAAACAGGATGCATTTTACTGCTAATTGCAATCAATAATTCACATATATGCTCTGCATCGGTTATACTCTCTTGCTGGTATGTATCATGTACGCCACTGGTAGAATACCAGTGGAAAATGCCTTACATTTAAGTGAGTCATAGACACACTTACAGACATATATATATATTTAAAAATTATAAAATATATATATATATCAATATATCAATATATCAATATATCAATATATCAATATATCAATATATCAATATATATATATATATATATATATATATATATATCAATATATATATATATATATATATATACATATATATATCAATATCTCCAGCAAGCATGGCTATGGCTGATTGGTTTATGACAGGTTTGATTGAGGCAGCAGGCACACCATTGCTGTAAATTATTCCTCACCAGGACTCAATTTGCTGTGACAAATTAAATCAGGGCCGCTAAGCTATCATTGCTGTTGTACGTGAGGCACAACATTATGATTCAATTAGTTTTTAGTGGCCTGCCAGGAGCCGGCGCCTCCGTCCTCAATTCCTCTGGCGACTGTCACCCCCCTTTGAGCAGCCCTTCCAAGCCCCTCCACCCGGACATCCGCCCATCCGGACCCCCGGACATCCGGACACGCTACTAGCTCAGGCTAAAGACCTGATGTGGCGTGGACACTCAGACCCATGTCCTTAGGGAGCATGTCCGGGCTGGGGGGCTCCTGAAGGAGGCCTTCATGTGGACTTTGGAGATCGGGGGCTGACCCTGGAACGTTTTGAATACCCTGACCCCGACGAGACTGTCCTGAACCCTACGTGACACCCTGCACCCATACAGCTATCAACAGCATTTCATATGACCAGGAATAAGCAGAAAATATATGGGAGACAATAGAAAAATCTCAATGAATAAATCCATAAATAAGTCCATTCCATTGAATAGACAGACGTTGGGGCGTTGCCTGGAGGAGGGGGGGGGGGGGGGGGGGGGGGTCTACGGACCTTCCTCGGCATCCCGCTCTCTCTGGGTGGGGTCGGGGTCCTGGCCGGCACCCTGGAGCAGAAGGCCGCAGAAGGCCTTCATCACCGGGTGGGACTGGCTCACCTCAATCTTCAGATAATGAGCGTAACAGCGGTAGGCTGCGGGGAGAGACACACACACACAAGGCGGGGGGGGGGGGGGTAAAGCAATAAACACGTCGCTCTGCTGTTGGAGGGGGGGAGGGGGCTGCTGAAAAGTGGTGAGGCAATCTCAAATAATGGACTCGAGGACTTTTTTTCCTATTCCTCCATGCCTCCATCTTTGGGATTTTTGAATCACGGATGGAGGAATGTGGATGTTAATTTAGTGCTGCTGTTGTGAACGGGGCAAGAGCAGAAACTCAAGCATACACAGTACGTGTTGTGAACATCATACTCCTTTTCAATTGTTCTGTATTTAAATCGCTTGTGCCAAGGACAGATAAACAAAACATTTAACGAGGGAAACAAAGCTATAATAATGAGACGAATAATTACAGCTCTATACCGATGCCTTCACGGTACAGTGGTCCCGACGGTCCGCCACACTGGGGGCGTGTCGCCGACCATCTGTGTGTGTGTGTGTGTGTGTGTGTGTGTGTGTGTGTGTGTGTGTGTGTGTGTGTGAGCAGAGCGCGGGGCCCACCTGGGGGCGGGGCTCACCTGGGTCAAAGGCCTCCACGCTGCGGTTCAGGAGGCTGATGTCCGTGCGGCCCAAGTGCACGATGTTGAAGAGGGCGGTGATGGCCATGCGCCACACCCCCAGCAGGACGCCCAGCAGCACGTTGACCGGGAACAGCAGGTAGGTCATCAGGAACAGACCGCCCCTGGGTGACCGGGGAGACGGAGGAAGTGAACACACCAAAATGGCGGAGGACGTGCCCTAGCCGGCGTCTCAGTCTCAGAAGCGTGGGTGATTACCTGTTGTCGAGGTCTCTGGTTCCCGCTGTTTTCTTGATGAAGAAACACCTGGCTGAGATGTGTTGGATCAGCACCGCCAGGAGAAGCATCAACCAGAAAGGCCTGATAGAGATGGGAACACGGTGACGGATCAATACATGTGCAACAAGCCCCTCACTAGACCACAGGCAGAGGCCGTGTGCAGAGCGGTGCATTGATTTGTAAATGAAGGAGTAGTAGATGCCGTTTCAGAGAGGATCACTTACCACATGCTCCATAGAAGCTTGAAGAGGATCAGGTTCTCTCCATGCAGGACAGGGACAATGATGAGGAAGACTGCAACCAACAGGCAGAGGAAGAACACCAGGGTTTGGATGATCATGCCTGAGAGAGAGAGAGAGAGAGAGAGAGAGAGAGAGAGAGAGAGAGAGAGAGAGAGAGAGAGAGAGAGAGAGAGAGAGAGAGAGAGAGAGAGAGAGAGCGAGAGAGCGAGAGAGAGGGAGAGAGGGAGAGAGGGAGAGAAGGAGAGAGGGAGAGAGGGGAGGGGGGGAGAGAGAGGGGGGGGGGGGAGAGAGGGGGGGGGGAGAGAGAGGGGGGGAGTTATACCTTGTCTAGAAACAGATTCTGTGTATTTAATAATTTATATATTATCTTTATATAATAGTCATTGACAAACTAGGTAGGATGTTTAAGGGGGATTCAGCAATTATATAATCATCGTACGTCATCATATTCTAAGAAGATACACTGGGCATTTCTCTTATTTTATTAAAGACAGAAAATATAACATGTTGGAACTTCGATTGGCTTTACACATCCATATCAATTATCGAGGGTTGATTGATGAAAAGTTCCCATCATCATGGTGCTTCATGCGAGGTATGGTTCTTGTTCTTGTCCCGGGCCAGCTCTGGGCCAGCTCCCTACCTAAGCAGAGGTGGGCGGCCGTGAAGCTGGTGTAGCCCATCCAGCAGACCAGTGCCGGGCGGGACGGCCTGACGCTCCTCTGGCAGTGGTAGACGCTGTAGATGTCTCCTCGGTACAAGCCCTTCAGGTTGGACCTGGGGACAGGGGAGCACAGCAAACCATCCAGTCAGTCTCCTCCAGTCAAAATCAACCACGTGCTACACTGACGGTCTACCATATTACCGGTGTTATCAATGCGGCACAGAAAATGCTTTTTCAAAATTGTTCATGGATTCGCCACTTCGTCATTCCCCAACTCAGGAGAAAGGCCGACACTCATAACTCTGATATCTGCGACTCCAGTATTGTCAAAACGTTTCAGGTTATAACTGAACACAAATCAAAAATGTCAGCAGTGTTTGTATTATGAACATTTAAAAATGATGAGGACTTGACAGGATATCTAAAACATTTATTTGGAATGGTAAATGTGCCCGTCTCCACCATAGTAAATTAGTAAAACAAAGACCAGCTGGTAGAGGAGAATTGGGATTGCCAAATATGTTGTTTTACTACTATGCTTTTAGTTTGAGACACCTGGCTCACTGGTGTATGCCTCCTGAGGGCCCCCCCCCCCCCCCCCGTGGTATTGTACTGAACAATCTGTCCTGGCCCCGTTATCACCCTCGCAAACCTTGTTTGTCAAGTTGAATAAAGAAACAAAAACACACCCAGTAATCCCTCACTTAAAATTAATTTGGACTAAAGTAGCTTGGACGTTTAGTTTGGACCCCGTTCTAAATATATCTTCGAGTATCTTGCTGAACCCAAAATGATGTATAGGTAAATCCCCCCTTCATTGGAAGGTATGGCTAGAGAGTGGCATGAACTTTAGGGGATCTATATAGTAGTAGTGCTCAAATCCTTTGACGATTTGGTGCAACAATTTAAAATTCCCAGGTCTCGACTTTTTAGATATCTGCAAAACCGTCATCTGTTGGTCTTTGGATCCAGCTCGTCAGCTCCCAAATATGCAGTTCTCCTGGATAAGTTACTGAAGAGTTATGGAAGATGCCATCTGTCTATTACACCATGTTGATGCAGAGGCTAGGTAATGGTGCTCTATCAGCTCTGAAGAAGACATGGGAAAAGGATCTGAATATTACCCTGGATGACGGGGAATGGGATAAGATTTGTAAAAATGTTAAAACAGTGTCGAGGGTACGCCTCATCCAATTTAAGATTATACAACGCTTTTACGGGACACCCTCCAGATTGTATAGACTGGGACTAAAGCCTAATCAAATTGTTGGTGATGTAAATCTGAGGAAGGTCATTTAGTTCACGTATTGTGGTCCTGTGACAAGGTTCAACAATTCTGGACATGGATCTATAGTAATATATGTGACATTACAGGGACCCAAATTCCATTCACTCCCAGATTTCTTATTTTAGGTGACCGATCAGTTCTAATGGGAGGGGATAAACACATTAAAAGTTGGGTCCAAACTAGCATTATGATAGGCAGGCAGATTCTTCTCAGGGGATGGAAGACTGAGGGAGTGCCATCAACGCAAGAATGGGTTGTAGAAATGGTGAAAGTTGCAGCATTTGAAAAAATGTCTTACAAACGACTTGGTATATTAGATCTGTATTCTAGGAAGTGGGACAAATACATAACCTTCTTAGAAGGCCCCAGAAATGGATGATACAGTGAGTGGAGGGATGCAAATTCTGAGTGTTTGTGAAAAATGGCGTACCTATGCGGTTTATTTATTATTTATTATTATTTTATTCTACAGATTCTACTTTTGTATGGTTATGCATATTTGCTAATTTATATCTTAAATTGTCCATGCGATGGGTACATCTTTCATGTATATGGGCAGAAGTATTTCATTTAAGTTTTTTTCATCGATTTGGTTATTCCTTCCTTTTTATTATTATTATTTTTTTATACATATACAAGGATTTATTATTTTATTTATCTTTTTTTTTTTTTTTTTTACTATTGCTGAAACCTTTTTTATAAGTAATGTGGTAGGCTTTTGTCATTGGTACTGACTTGTGTTACTTATGGCTCCAGTTATTAAGGATATGTCCACTAAAGATCAAGGACCGTTATTGCACATTAACAACAAACGACAGAGGGGTGCAGGGTGATGACTGCTTGTTTTGTTTTGTTTGATTTTCTTGTCTGCTTGTTCTATGTGAATGTTTGGTGGGCGTTGTTTGCCTATGTTGTCATGTCATGGCTTGAAGAAGGAAAAAAAGAAAAACAATAAAAAAAAAAATCACGAAAAGAAAATGATGATGACTAAAGTAACACAAGAAAGGGGAACTCACCGATGCAGGACCATGGACCTCATGAGCATTGCGAGGTTGACCAAGCAGACCAGGGTCAGCGCTGAGACGTAGCACACTGCAGGGAACAAGGATATTCTGTAGCAGAGAGTCTCAAGCACTGACGTGTAACTTTGTAACTTTTAGTGTGTGAAGGTATACCCCCGCAGGACCTAAACAAGATCATAGGGATTCCGTTATGATCCCAGCAGGGGGACTAAGGTGGGAGGTGGGGCCGAGGGTGACCTGGGACATGGGCTCACCTTCCACACACCAGATGTAGTACACCACGATCCGGACGACCTCTGCGTTGTCCGAGGACAGGTGAATCTTGAAGCCTGCCAGCAGGTATGCGATCTCCTCGGTGACACCCATACGGGCGATTTGAAGCGCTGGCACCACTGCCAAAACCAGTAGCAGGGCAACCTATTCACAGGAAGGGATTTTTAATGTGGCAATACTTTTTAAACAACATTACAAGCATTTGCACAAATCTTTCCATGTTTATTCTCTCATTATGTTTGATATGCATGTTGGTGTTGAAATATTTACCTGGTAAAGGGCAATAAAGGAAACCACACCAGATATGGCCAACTTCATAGGAAAACGGAAAACTGGAACAAAGAACATTGGAAATTATGAGATAAAACTTAAGAAAACATGCAAATGAAATCTGACAGAACAAAAGGTTAAAAGGCAAATCACTGTTGAATGCTTACCATCCTCAGGTGTATAAATGTAAGACTTCACCGCCTCTTCCATCCTCCGGAGCAGGTGGGGCTTCTCTGTGCTTGATGCTCTGCAGACACAGAAAGGACATGAGGTTTTAAACTGTTAAACTCCTTTATGAAACCAGTGGGATCCAACCTTGGGCCTCTCCCACATCATACATCCTACATAAGTCTACGGCATAAAAATCAACAGGTTCATTATTTGCCCCAACCGTCCCAATAGACGTACAAGTTATTAGCATCTAGCCAAAATGATCTATTAACATATTTATATTTTAACTGATTAAGCAGGTTCATGCGGGTGAGGAGCCCGTCCTAGTTCTTTATTTTCACACACACACACACACACACACACACACACACACACACACACACACACACACACACACACACACACACACACACACACACACACAGACACACACACACACACACACACACACACACACACACACACACACACACACACACACACACACACACACACACACAGTCCCTTCCAATCACAAATGTGTCAAAACAGCTATTTATCATGTCCATATCTTTATCTCACAATCTATCTATGCACCACTAGGGTAGGCAGAGTATAACAATAACCTTACAGCCAGCCGTCCCTGTTTAGCTGAACAGTATATAAATCAAACAAGTGAATTGTGAATATCAACAGTTATTACAGTATTGAATGAGTGGGGGAGACACACACACACCGATCTGTCACACACACAGCAGACTTCATTATGTTAAAAAAAATCCTGTGCAACTCAATATTACAAATATGAATCATTCACTTGACCTTAGTAGTAAGAGAGATTTAAAAGAATTTCATTTAAGGTGAGATCAATGACTTTTTTCCAGTCACACATAGTAACATATATTGCCAAATCGAGGTTACCAACTGGATAACCATGTAGCATGTTAACAGTAGAGTAGCATTCATTTCTCACCCAACACTGGACGGCTTCTTCTTCTGGAGGATTCTCTTCACATAGTCTCTGTAGTAGCTGCTGTCCAGATCCTAGGGAAGGAGCAGAAATCAAAAAATACATTTTATGATGGCATTCACAAATTAATAACCGTACTTCAGTTAGCAAAACAATGTTTACCACATTCTTATCATGTGCATTAGCATTCCTATTTTTTTCAGATTGCAACTACTCCTTATAAAATAATCTTTCCCATTGAACAAACATGAGAGTGGATTTTAAAGTTGTGGAACATCATTCAATAACAATATAACCAAGCGGCCCGGATATTACCAAAGACGACAAAAATAATTAGGTTATCTGTGTAAATATGAATCCAAGCTGCCTTAAAACAGCTAAATATGTCGTCCAGCATATCTGAACCAATCGCTCGGTGGCAGGACGTTTAAACCCTGTGTCGTTGATGAGCCTGCCTCCACGCACAGGCCTCAGCCTTGCTTTGTTTCCCCGCGGTTGGAGATTAGTGGAATAATCAGCGCATTGTGCCTCCTTGGCCTCCAACACTGCACCCTTGTCATAATCTGCTCAGCAACATAACGTAAACGAATTAGATCAAATCTGCTTACGATGATCAGGTCCAACGCGGGCTGTGGTGGGAGCCCCACTCTCTCTCCATCCACAGGCTGCCACCATCCTAAACCCCCTGACTGCTAGGCTGCTTACGGTTGTCCCTCACATGTACGGTATCACAAGACACTAGTGTTTCTTCTAAGTCAGGGCTATTTAAAGTTACACAAGTAGGGGCTATTTAGGTAACAACACAAATGAAGGGAAAGAGAGGCATTCCGATGCGAGCCAGTTGCATAGTCAAGACCGCACAACGAACAAATGTGTTTCCTTGGGCAACCCATTCACCCTCGGGACAGACTGGGTTCACCTGGACAGACGTACCTCTCCACCATTATTCTTCTCTGTGCCCTTTAAGCCCTTGAAGAGGAGGAGCGGATACTGGAAGCTGAGGAATGCCAAGCAGGCTATTTGTGGAAGGCTGGCGAAGAGGTCGTAATACTTGTGGATCTGAAAAGTAGAACAGAGAATTAGCATTAAGGAGCTATTTTGAGTGCTTTGTTTGGGTCGGGGGGAATATAAGGAATTCACTGTGTTTTTAATTAGCCATTAGGCACATATCTTTCATGATTTAGCTTTAATTAAGTAGTATTAAGTACTCCACACTTGTAAATTAACATATTTCTACCTAATCCTTAAACCGCAATGAGTGCCATGGGTCTGAGACTCTCTATAGTCATAGATTCCCCACAGGGACTCAAAGCAGTACACCATTCTATGCAGGGTGTGGTCGGCTCCCTTCACCCGGAGGTGAATGGCCGGTCGGGTGGCCGTGCCAATCAGGAACGAGGTGATGACAGCCGCACAATGCAGAGCCCGGGAGCATCTTCAATGGATTGGCACTGAACTGATTAACTGTGGCAAAGCCTCTTCATCAAGAGCAGACACTAAGACCGATTCATGTGGACGCTCTTGGCCATTCAGTGTGGAGGCCGTCCGCACAATGTGTCCTTTCTGCGGTTGCCCGGGCCCTGAGAGGCATCGGGAGCGGAGACACCGGCGACTAAAGGCCTTAACCGTGCCATCGCAAATGCAACCTGACAGCCCCATCCGGATCCGTTCAGGACCCTGGCTGTGATCAGGCCCTCTAGTCTGAGTAACCAGTGGGTCTCCAGCACACCCACAGACCTCAGACACACGGCCCACCAGAGGCTGTACCTCGTTCGTGTTCACCGCAACCACGTCCTCCCAGTGTACATTCCTGTCCTCACCTGGGGTGTCGCGGGGCAGTCGATTTTCTGCCACACCAGGACGCTAAAGTGTGTCCATGACAACAGGCTCCCGAGCACATAGCCCACTTTGTTATGTAAGGTCCCACATGCCAGGAGCGGGTAGCACAGCGCCGGGTAGTACAGCAGGGCCAGGATCATCCAGTTCTCTGTGAGCACACAGGGCCGGGGACAAAACATCAAAAGACTGCCAGGGGAGGCTCCGATATCAAACAGGAGAGCCGCCCGGCCCGGCGATGAGGTTTTTGACGTCCACAAAACCAGATTTTTTTGTGATTCATAGGTCACTAGAAAGTGGTGAATGGTTTGGGATTTTCAAACCGCCACGGAATTTCCTGCAATGCTAGCATAGTAGTGATTTGGGATTAAGTGGAATCACAGCAGACTGACTTCTTTAAACCTTATGTAATCATGCCACGTTATTGCATAAGGTCATTATATACATAGAGTTATGAACATGATCTAGTCCATTGTCCTATGAATCAAAGCTTTGTTTCTGGACGAATGCCAGCTTTTTCAAAGGGGAAAGAAGTTCACATTCATGCAATACATTTTGAAGAAAAGTGTCAGATATGCCAGACTTCTCGGACACGAGGCATTTGAAGAGATCGGAACTTCAAGCTGCCGTTGGAAGTTATTTGGAAAATTAACAACCTATAATAAAAAAGTACAAATCTCCATGTGATGCATATTCAGGAAGAAAACAAATCGGTAAAATGTAAAGAAAGGCCTGTGAAGCCGACCGGTGATTGAGAGGAACGTTAACTGAGGCGAGGCGACCAGCTTACGTTTGTTCTCTGGGTCTGTGATGAAGGGCAGGGGGTTCGGGGAGACCACCAGACCGCAGAGTTTACAGAAGAGCACGCCGAACACCGCCACGCCCAGGCCCTTGTGCTGGGTGTGGTCCAGGAAGTTGACCGGACTGTGGATACAAGCAGCGGGCGTTTAGGTATTTAGAGCTGGGGTGTGAGCAGCTGGGGTCCAGAGCGTTATCAAACCTCAAGCAACGCATTGAAGAGCAATCATCTGTTGACATATGCTAAGACATTTTGGAGATCCTTCACTTGGTTCCAGAGGAAGGAGGTGGAACGCACCTGAGCAGCCCTGGCAGTCCTCTCTGTCCGTCGGCCAGCTTGGTCCGCCTCGCTAGAATGGCCAGAATCAGCATGACGACAAGCTACAACACACGCACACACACACACACAAACCCCAACACACACACACACAAACACACACACACACACACACACACACACACACACACACACACACACACACACACACACACACACACACACACACACACACACACACACACACACACACACACACACACACACACACACACACACACACACACACACAGAAACACACAGAAACACACACAGACACCACAATTGATGACCATCTGACCTGAGACCAAACCCCCCCCCGGGTTTGAGACCTCCATCAGTGTGGCCTCCTCGCTCATTAGGACGCTCCAGGGGTCAAATGTGAGGGATGCTTAATCATTCAGGGCGGAGGACTATTGAAAGGGAGTTCCATGACCGGTCATGACCTCAAGACTTTGAGGAAACAAGGCCCTAGACCGCTGTCTCCGGCCCTGCCACGCTGGGGACAACGAGGGCTGCTTAGAGGAATCCAAATATAAATACGACTACAATGTGTTCCACCTGCAAAGGCCAGAGTTATGTACCTAACAAATAAGGCCTACATGAAGGAGGGTGTGGAGTTGTGTCGACACTAGTGTTGCTGCTAGCTTTGTTTCTGCAACACACGAGGGATGTCCTGGTGCGCTGGAGTCCCATGCGGTGTCATGTTATATACGTTATGTTATACATGTTTTATACTCACAGACACAGCAGTGATGCAAATGTGGTAGAGTCTGTCGTCAGCCGTGGGGTCACACGGGGAGATTATTCTTGAAATGAGAAGGAAAGAAGGAAAGAAAGAAACACGGACAACGGTTATAATCTGTCGGAACTTTAAAACTTTAAAGCTCGGCTAAACCTCTCACGCCTCGGCGTCAGGAGACCATTTGTGGCCGTTGAAATCGCATACCAGAGATTTGCATGTCGACGAATTGTAGTCGACGCCGTGTCACGGGGTAGAACAACAAAAACACCTGAGCTCTGTTTCACGTTCGCCTGAGGAACCTGAGGACCGGAGGACGCCGGCGGGGAGATGAACATAACTCTGATAGCATATTCATTCAGACGACGCCATCAGATACTGGGTGACTTCACAGCTAGTTCTGGTCGGGCCGGTTTGGGCCTTTAACAATAACGGACGATAAACTCAGTGGAAATAAGTGAAAGTGTTTTCATGACTGGATGGCTGTCTCATCTCTGTCCTGATTGTGGATTGTTTGTGTATCTTAGGGCACCAAAAAATTTGCCAGTGTACACGGCGCAAGCAAAGCAGACTGTTGTGAGATTTAAGGCTCTGTCGGGACTCACATTTGTATAATCTGGGAGCTGAAAGCACAAAGCTTTCAGGCCCTGAACTCCCCGGGTCTAAGCAATGAACAGCGGGACGTTTGGTTGCTTGGAGTGGGAGCCACATATTATCACGCTTACAGACTAAGCACATTTAGTGAGAAGAAATTATCCTTTGATGTCCCTTTTTAGTAGGTAGTCACCAAACAAATGATTGACTATAAATTAACATGAACATAAACAAATGAATTCCATCGCTCCTCTGTTGGTTCAGCCCTCAGAAGCCATTTTCTAAATCCCCATGAAAGCCCTACCCTGTGGTCTTTCGGTTTGCGCAACAGTGCTTCTGTAATAAGGAATTCAAATACGAGTATTGATGAGCAGGAACTATTGAAAGGAAGCCATGAAACGTGTTATTCGCTCGACATGGCTCACAGGTCTGGTTTTAACCTCAGGTCCAGCTGGGTTCCCCATTGATGGTGACTTTCCCTGACTAAGCAACACTTTCCATTGTATCTTCTCAGTTATACCTTGATTTGATGAGTTTTGCAGCAAAATATTAACACTTAATGACATGAATGCGAGCCTTATATGCCCCAAAGTGACCCCGACTGATCACTGTGACTGGGTGAACTCTGTGAGCTGTTTTGCTGCTCATTCTCAATGGGTTACCTGCAGAACACATGGTCCAGAAACACCTCTCCATCGGCGAGATGGAGGATCACCTCAGAGGACAGCGCAGCAGCGCTACAGTACTCTTTATACAGGTTTATACAGGTTTGATAAAGACAGGTCAAGTCAAGCTAAATTGGTTTGCTATGAACATATTTCCGGAGGGGATTTGTAACAATGCTGTGATGCATCTTGCATCGTGAGCATTGCAAAGGGACCACCACCTTACCAAACTGTTCTTTAGGCACGTTGAACTTGTTCACATGGATGTTTTACTAGGGAATTGCCTGAATGGCCGCCAGCACTGCAGCTATTCCAGCTGATAATAATGCTCAGGTTGAACCAGAGACTAGAGCATGTTTATTCAACAGATAGGCTCCATGTGCCAGAGGCAACTAATATCACTGTAAAAACGAAGACTTGTGGTTCAATAAGAGCTTAAGAGATTAAAACACACATACAAAGCATCAATGAATGTGATTTAGTTTAAACTGTAAAAAAGGGAAGTTCTTAAAAAAGTTAAACAAAGTTGAAACTCTATGTCAGAGAGAGATGGGAGTGCTTAACACATCATGGATTTAGCACACTTTACACACATTTAACCCTTTTAATACTTACTCAAGCTGTACCCTGGGCGGTACGGGCTCCAGCACCGGGTACTCGTAGTCGAGCAGAGCATCCTCATCCATAGCGCCGCTGACCGTCTGAGAAAAATCCAGAGTCCTTAAGGTTCACCGTCCCGGCTGTCTAGAGCTGGACTGATAGGATAGCCCTTCTGTGGAGAGAGACCGGCAGACCAAAAAGAGAAAGTTTCTCCCAAGTTAGTCAGTGCTGTGGCAATATCAATGCTGTCCCCGACTCCCTGTTTTGTTCCCCTCTCTTTCACTCCCTCTCTCTCTCTCTCTCTCTCTCTCTCTCTCTCTCTCTCTCTCCCCCGCCCTCTCTGTCTGGTAACTCTTCCACCGAGCCTGTGTTCAGGTGACCAACAAGTCTTACTGTGGAGCTGAGAGTGACGTGACAGGTCCTGGCTGCAGGGTGCCAGCCAGCCACCCCCCCAACCCCCTCCCCCCGTCACACCCCACACACACACCCACACCCCCACAACCACTCACACAAACACTTCAGATGAGGATTACCATGGTGGAAAACTGGGAAACGGTTGAGAGGAAGAGTGTGTGTAAGAGGAAGGTGAGGCGGGGGGGAGATTACTGTGTCATGGACAGCCAATCTGCAAGGCCACAGGCAGCTCTGTTTTGGTTTCTATCCACCCCAAACGTACTTGATTACCTACCCACCGATTAAGGGGCCAAGACCTTTATAAAGCACAGGCTAACATCGGCAGCAGGGCCGGCGGACATTGCAAAGCCCTTCCCGCACAGCTCGCTGTGTCAGTAAATGGGAAGTTCTCCATCTTTTCCTTTTAGTCATCGTCTTCAGTTTCTTCATTCAGAATAGGTTGCCAAATCCCCCCCTATCAAATGCATCCAACGTGGCCACTAGGAAACCCACAGCAGATGTACTTTCTCCCTGTTGCCGTGTAACGCTACCCCCTCATCCTGATAAAGAGTTCAGCCTGCAGTACTTTTGTCTGCTCAAGACAAAACAGCGACAAGATGCAGACTTGAATAGGAAAATAAATATGGCTCCATTTCTTATAATGTGCCAGTTATGAATAGCTGTGTGTGAATGAAGAGTGTGTCCCTTTCATATGACTATTGAAAAGAAATAGGAAAGATGAAATCTGATGGTGGGTGTTGGGAATGAGTCGTGTCACCAAATACGAGCTAAATAAACGTGACATTTATTTAACAGCCACTCATTATGGGCACGAGTCAATGACTAACATGTGGTACTTAGTCTATGCTCGAAGAAACATACGAGAAAAAGCCGTACTTAGGGAGAGCTGTTAAATGTCCATAGAATATTTTTCCTGCAAGGTGTAAGCATGTGATGAGACGCCTCCACCACAGTGGCCTTCTGGCTGCGGCCTCAGAACAGAAGGACCTAATCTGACCAGGGATTAGTTCTGCATCCAGGTTCAGCGTGCCGAGACTAAGGCTGTGTTGCAATCCAGCCTGCTTGTCAGAATACACTCATTATGCCGGGATTACGGTCAAAGGTTGTTGAAAGAACAACAAAAAGCCACGCTAAAACTCCTGAGAAAACAGAACATCCACGGAATAATAATAAGCCAACAAATCATGTCGACCGACACAAAAAAGCGGCCAGGAAAATAAAGGGGTCACTGGACAAAGAATGCTTTGAAGAGTTATAATTGCATCAGTGGGGCGGCGGTTTGATTATAACGGACAGTTTGTTGCTGATTTAGCAGTGGGTGTTGTTAACCTACTAAAAACCCGGGGTCCTAACAAGCCTGTTGACAGGAAACGTTGAGATTTGTTAACGTTATTCATTATTTATTATTTTAATGGAGGCTGAGATCGAAATGCACTGCCTTAGAGTGATGTCAATTGTTGAATGATAATTAAAACACTCAGACTAACCCATCACTGTTTTGCAAAATAAGCCGACCAACACACACTACTTCACACAGGTCCATTTCGTCAAGATTGATGCTCTTCCTAATGACTTTCATATCCGCCATCATCATTCAGTCCGTGGGGAGCCTGTACCTCCATGCTGGAGACTCTAATTGTGTTCAGCCCGCACGGATTCAATTGATTAAAATAACCCAGTCCACATTCGTCTTCTGCATGACACATTTGGCCATTTATCCGATCAATGTCAACATGGTAATTTTGTTTTTTATACTTTCATCCATTTTTCGTAATGAAGCAAACAGCCTACAAAGAAAGATTATTCCCAGGCTGCTGAGAAAATGCCAATCATAACACATGTTCCCTCCTGATTGGGTCACACGATGGCGGGAACTCTCTCTGCTTTAACAAGTCGGCCACATCAACTGAGACTCATCGGGTGCAGGTGGGTGTCGATTATTCCAGAGTAACTTGAATGAAATGTATTAATATATTCTTCTCTCCTTAGCATATTCAATCACTTGGTTAAAATGGTTCAGTGCAGCCAAAACAATGTGTGTGCATGGCGTCTGGAAGATCTCACCATGACCAGTCCCTGATAAGCTTGGCCTCCTCCTGGCCGCGGAGCACCTAGCAGCACACAAGGTACGCAACACCTCACCTCAGGAGCACACCGGTGAATATCAGTGCTCTTGTGGTTTTCATGGACCCCCCATTTCAGATAGCTTAACTATTTACTAAAAACATAAGCTACGTTTTGTATGAGCTTACCTACTGCCGAACGTTGCTCAGGGTAGCATGAGCCTGGTGTAGAAATGAACTGGAAGAGTTTTGGAGTTGGGTTTGCCAACTTCGGTAATTTGTGATAGGCCTGCAAGGAAAACACTGGCGAGCCACTCTGCAGTGTTTTAAACAGAGCTCAACACCTTCTGCAACAAGTTGAGAGGACTTTGACCTCATTGTATCTATACAAGGTCAACATCGTAAACATTTAGAGGGCTTGGCCAAACAAAGAAAATCTATAAAAACATAAAGCAATGGTCTCTGACAACATGACTATCTCCCTATTAACTATTATTACGTTATCGTAAGCGTGTGTTTTATTGGAGTCGAGTGTAGAACTAGTGTATTCCATATATACTGTATCATGAGCTCTGTTGTATTGATCCCAAGGTTTGTTCAAGACCCCCCTTGTTATTGGTGACAAATGCATCACGGTTCTGTGGTAGAACCTGGTTGAAGAAGGCTACTACACCTAGGCACCTGAACATATATCGGATATATTTCTGTTCATATTATGCTTTTGTCTAGATTGAGCAGCTCTTGATTTAAAAGAAGGATTTAAACCAGCTAAACCAAAACCAATATCTTAAATGTGTTGAATCCACTCAAAAGTGTCTGGAATGTCTCATTATGAGGCATACTTTCAGATGCAATAAAGTGTCGCTGTAGTTATATTTCAGTAATTTATTAATTTAGTTAAAAACAAATAGAAAACAAATATTTAGGTTTTTGTTAAAGTCGCAATGGGTAACATTTCTACTAGCTCGTAGTTTAAAATGAGCCAGCTATATCTGTTGTCAATGCTCATCGACAGTGATTTCCATAATGCTATCAATAAAAACACATCCTGTAACTGATATATTCTACAAATAACAAATGCTGGCCAGCCCGTAGCACCTTCTTTGTTTGCAAGAATTGTTCTATTGACATTCCCCAAATCCCTCCCTTACACCAGTTTACACCAGCCAGCCAATCTAGTTAATCTAGTTCAGTTCAGACAGTAGCACAGCCAGTAGGATTGGACAGAACACCATTATTTATTTATTTTATTCTGAAAGTCTTCTGCAAACAGATAGCGGGGGCTCAATCTTACACATTTTGACTATATATATTTATTTTAAATAATATATATATATTATTGATGAACCAATCTGCTGAATCTTTCAAAATCATCTGATCCAGTGACAGAATGGATTCCCTTGGCTGACACCTGTAATGTAGAAACAGATATCAGTAAATTTAGCTCATTGTAGTCTTCTTGAGATCTCACCTTTTCAGAAATGCCTCTATACCTTATATAATAAAATATATAGACAATAAGAAAAATGTGGACTCTGTGGTGCAAAAATATACTTGAGCTGAAAAGACTACTGATAATGGGATCTTATAAACCACACAGCATAGGACAACGAAACGCTGGTAGCAGTAGCCAGTGGCCTCAAATACACGCCTCAGCCAACAAGGCAGGTTGAATTTAGAAATGTCTTTAGTTGAAGCTTCTTCGGTACACAGAATATCAGTGCACTAATCATGGCAGAGGTGTCTGAAAACGTCAAGCTGGAGCAGAGTAGAGCCGTAGGGAAACTAGATCTATTTTGCATAATCTCTCCCAAGGAGAGAACTGCTGGACACTGGACACACCGGTACAGAGAGAACTGGCACGAGGAGCAGCTAGAGCACCGGTTACGTACAGAAGTAGGGGGGGAGGACACAGGTGGGCCGGGGCAGGGGATCACACAGGAGGGAGACAACATGGGGGCAGGAAGTGAGGAATCCTGAAACGAGACAATAGGTGAGTATCTTCAAAGGAAAACAGGAAATAATACCAACAGCTAATAAAACAACATCTTAGGTTCAACCCTCCTGTATATTAATCAAAAGGCAGTCATCCCATTCCGGCAGACAGTGCTGTACTCCGTCTGTCTCAGGCGCGTTGTGATTGGCCAGCCCGTGCTCTAGATGGATGATGAGGAGACTAAGTGGATGCTGATACATAGATCTCATCCATCCAGTCCTGTTCAGAGAGCCCTATTTAACCATTCTGTCAGTGGTAATGCAATTGTTTCCCCTCAAATGTCCTTCGGGCGCTTCGGGTACATTAACGGAGCTTGACAGGAAGTTACTGAGGATTTGTTTGTTTAGAAATGATGTGAGTGTGAGCAGCATATTAGTTCTATGGTTCATTAGTACTGGAATACATTTAAAGACATGTGTTTTTTGGCATCATAGTTTGTTTTTCTAGTAATCGGGTACAAAGTGCTAGTGTATTGATTTGTTTTCCACGTTTCGTGCTATCAATATAGCGATTATTATTCTGTTTGAACGAATTGAGCAGCTGGTGCATATTTTGCATAATGTATATTTTGAGCATTACCTAAAAGAGAAATGTCAACCTCCACGATATAAGAGATGTAATTGATTAAACGTACTGTGTATGTGAGCCTACTGTCAGTCTCTCAGGGCATTTGCTTTTCCAAATCGTAAGAGTTCCACACAATGAAATGAATCCCCACATGCAGAGCATAATTGCTATCAAAATGCGGAATTTGCCAAACTGTCCCAAATGAGCGATTCAAGGGCGGAGAATACTAATACGCTGTTAATGTCTCGTGTGTGAGCCCCCTGACAGCCATATATTTGAAAGCACTGTTTTCGTTCAGCAGATCTCATACCAATATGAACGGTAGACCCAAATGGGGAATAATGAATAGCTGGTTTTCATAAGATGAACCGTATGTATTGATGCAAACACTTTGTAATCTTACAAATACTATATGAGCTGACGTTCTGCTGTTTTTGTTTGCATGTTTCTCAGTTGCTCTCCATTTGACAGCGTCTCATCGATGGAGCATCTCTCTTGTTATTCATTTTCTCCATGAGATATTTCTGATGAATAATGTAGTGGTGGGTTGGGGCTGCAGACGTCTTTTCTCGGTCCAGAGGTGCTGGGGGCTCACACATCTCAAGAGCCATGGATGTAGAAGCCAAATCAAAAGCATTGCATGGTTTCCACTGGCGGGGTGAAATATCCTCTGATACACAGGGGGGTATGATTTCAGAAGGATAAAAATTGATTTTTGCAGTGTCCTTACTAATTAATGCATCTTCCAATGTACACACTATCTTTCCCCTTATGCATTTCAACATATTTTTCTGCATGTAACCCTTTTTGCAAGGGTTCATATAGTAAATCATGGCACTTTTAAAGGATTTTATTGAGCCATTATCCTTATTCAAGTTATATTTAAACTGAGGGAATATGTTGATATCAAGCTACGGAATAGATTAAAATTGTAAGAATATGGATCCTTAAAAATCACAGCGTGTTTCTGTTGTTCGTTCATTCTACAGGTTAGCTTAGTTAGGCTATCTTTAAATCTTTATGGGATTTGACCTATTGGGTCTCCTGTTACGACAGAATTTGGACCGCCAGTCATAAATTCCAACTATTGTTTATTTATTCAAACCAAAACCTTGTAGGGAGGGAGATGCATATTGGTTTGCTTTTGATAAATCGGTCGGCACATGAGATGTGCTGCAATGCTATAACACAGCACACACACTTCCCGTTTCAGGAAGGTAGACTTGGTTTGGGCTCTGAACAGCTACCAAAGAAAGTAGCTTATATTATGTATCATAAATATTTGGGGGAATTTGTCTTTGTGCAAGAGCCTTTTTGATGTCTATCGTGTTTCTGAGGAAGCTCTTGCAAAACAAACCGCACCATTTGTTTCTTTGATGACCCAGCGAAGATGATTTGTAAATGTCACAACTGACCAGTTGACGTGGTGTTGGGTGGCCAGAGACACCCACATGGTGAAGTCCCCCCCCCCCCCCCCCCTCCCGGCCACCAGCCCCTGCTGTGATCTCGCAGTACGTGGCAGCAGCAAAAGGCTTCTCACCCATTGCCCTGCAGACCAAACCAAGACCCACCGTGTTCTCCAAACACTCAGGGCTCGACCCCCACACTCATAAATTAGGTTTCGTCAACAATCCAACCAGGTCCTTCTCGTGTGTGTGACGCTCATAATACACGTGTGATTGCCATGCTGTTTAACACTTACTAAGAGAGTAGTTGTTAATGGAAACGCTGACTGCTGTAAGAGAAGATCACACTGTTCTGGTGTTATCTTAAAGATCAGGGAAAATCTAATTAGAGCAGATCCAATTAAATGTGGATTATCCACCATCTCTCTCTCTCTCTCTCTCTCTCTCTCTCTCTCTCTCTGTCTCTCTCTCTCCCTCTCTCTCTCTCTCTCTCTATTTCTATATGCATATATATATATATATATATACATATACACACAGAGGCATATACACACAGAGGCATATACACACAGAGGCATATACACACACATGCATAAACACACACTCAATAAATGAATACATATTTAGTTCATAGGTGTACTGCAGATCTTCCCATCCCCAGTGGGACTGTGGTGCAGCGTTGATATTTGCATTTGGGTTTAAATTGGAAATGTTTCAAAGCGTGCCTGGTGGAATGACCCACCGGTGTTATGGGATGTGAAGGCTCCGGTCTGCGCTCCTCCACTGGGCTCTGATGAAAGATGGAGGTGATGTTTGGAGACAGGAGCACGTCGTCTGAGAAAGCCCCCCTGTCGCTTTCTGCTGTTGTTGAGGTGGAGGACTACGTCTCTCATCTTAGTCTACGCAGAAATCACTCTTGAAAAGATTAGTCACGGTGTTGCATTACTGAAACAGCCATTTTTTCCTCCTAGATGTAATTGTACTTTTGATATTCCTCACTAGCTTTTAAGGTGACATCATGCTATTGATTCCTTGTATGGCTAAGATGGCACACTGGGTCATATTTCACCCCCAAGGGGGGGGGGGGTGGGGGGGAGGGGCAGAATACATTACATTATCTCCCCCACACGCTGCACACGCCTCCAAGTCCACTTCAAAGCTGCTGCTTCAAAGACACATGTGCGGTTCACCTCTCCACCCGGACTCCCCGACGGCCGTCAGTCAGTCCCCAGCAGAGAGGAGCCGCTCCACGGAGGAGGCGGGAGACGACACCTGCCTGGGCTCCAGCAGCCACTCGGGTCACTCCTGCTCATGCCCTCGTTAGGTCTTCATCAGTGCAGGAACGTATCATCATGTCCGTGCCTCAGTGAGGGGGTGGGAGGGGGAGTATGTATCTAGACGAGGCCCTTAAAGGAGGGTCTGCTCAGCAGAGCCTGAAGCCCTTTACAGAGGGAGGGCTCATTGTTGTCGTTGCTGATTATGATGTTGCACTGCAATTATCCTGTTTTCATGTCTAAAGTGCCTTCAGAGTGATGTGATTGTGTGCGATGCTTTGTGAGAGCATCATGATTATCCTTCAGAGGAATATGAGGCGGTATTAAAGGAGGCATTCCACACCAATCCTGACGTTAGAACAGTCCTGCTCTTTGGCTGTCCATTTATTTTAGAATTATTAGAAATACGTTTAATTAACGTATACAAATATAATTACATACATTATCAAAAGGAATTGTGTAAAAGTAATTCACTGATATGTGCACCACATGATTATGAAACATTTGACACCACAATAAGTTCATAATCCATTATTTCTAGTGGTCTATTTAATAATGCTACATTTCATAATAGAAAGTCTGGTGGTCCCTCGGGAGACTGATTGCACCAGAGTGTGAGCTCTGGTCTGGTGGTTACAGAAGAACATCTCAATGTGTTGGCCTGAAGGCCCTCTGAATCATGCTCAGCTTGAACTAAAGCTTGGTTCCCATCCAGTTTGCTCATTAGCTCCTCGCCCATGTCCATTTGGTCCCTGACCGCGGTTGACACCACTTTGTTTAAATGATCTACCGGTCTTGAAATGACTTCTGTAGCAGGATTGTCAGCATCAGTTTGGTCAGTTTTGGTCTAATGTCAACTATGCATATTTTTATAACCCCATTTATCATTTACTACCAAGCCATTTAGTATCATGATAAAAGACAAACTACTGATCAAATGATCTCTTGTTCCATACGATTAGCCAATCAGTAGCTCCGGAACACTGACACACATCATGGTGAAAGGCTGCATTATGAAATACTGCATTGTGTAATAGACCATTTCGTTAGTTATTGTTAGTTATTGTTGCGTAACTGCGGTGATAAAACCGCTACTCAAAAAGCCTGCCCTAGATCCTGAATTAGTCAGCAACTATCGGTCTATATCGAACCTGCTCTTTCTGTCCAAGGTACAGGAAAGGATTGTAGCAAAGCAAATCGTCGAGTATCTGACGGGGAACAATCTCTTCAAACCCTTCCAGTGGGGATTCAGGAATTTCCACTCAACTGAAGCTGCTGTGACAAGAGTGGTAAATGATATCCTTCTTGCTTTGGATAAAAATGCGAGCTCGATGCTTGTGTTGCTGGACCTCAGTGCTGCGTTCAACACGATCGACCACAGCATTCTTCTTCGCTGTCTATAGCACTTTGTTGGTTTCGGGGGCATGGCTCTTCGCTGGCTTGAATCTTACCTCACAGATAGAACACAATTTGTTCTCCATGAGGGTTCAGAATCGAAGCACTGCAAACTATGCTTTGGTGTACACAAGGGTCAGTCCTTGGTCCATTGCTTTTTGCAATCTACATGCTACATCTACAATTAGCTTCCACTGCTACGCGGATGGCACCCAACTCTTTATTCCTGTAGAACCGAGGGACTCGGTTGAATCCTGTCGTGCTGCGGTGAAGAATTGGATGCCATAGAACTTCCTGCAGCTTAACACTGGGAAGACAGAGCTGATAATTATCGGCTCAAAACGGGACCAGAGAGAATTTCAGAATGTCTCACTGTGGTTGGATGGCTTCGCCATCCCACAGAGTGCATCTGTCAGAAATCTTGGTGTCCGGTTCGACCCTCAGGTGTACCAACATTTGACCAACATGCTAGAAGTATAACTAGAATTGCATTTTTCCATATGAGAAACATTGAAAAAAAATCCGACCAATGTTATCTGCAGAAGATTCAGAGACACTGATTCATGCATTTATAGCATCAAGACTGGATTATTGTAATTCATTGTTCTCGGGTCTACCTAACTCTACCACGAGAAGTCTACAGCTTCTACAGAATGCTGCAGCTAGACTGCTGACTAGAACGAGAAAGTTTAATCACATCACTCCTATTCTCGCCTCCTTGCACTGGCTACCAATAACTTCCAGATCGGATTTTAAGATGCTACTGCTAACCTATAAAGCCTTGCATGGACTAGCTCCATCCTACCTGAAGGACCTCATCATTCCTTATAGTCCTTCTCGGTCCCTCCGGTCTTCGGGAGCTGGCCTTCTTTCACTACCGAAGGTTAAAAAGAAATCGTCTGGTCAGAGAGCGTTTGCCTATCGAGCCCCCTTCCGGCGGAATAGGCTGCCACCGGTGATCAGGGACGCTGACTCTGTGGAGCTATTCAAGGAAAGCTTAAAACGCACGCCTACAGTCTTCTGTTTGAAACCTAGGGGTGGAAAACGATACAGATGCGATGTGAAGACCACTGCGTGTTTGTTTGTGCTTTTCTTAATACAGTTACTAAACTAATAGAAGAATACATTTCCACTATGCACTTTTCCGTTCTAGTTCACTATTCTGTCTGTTCTAGCGTGTTACGGTGACTGGACTGGATGCCTGGACTCTTAACAGGCATACACCACATCATCAATATACAGTAATATGATTTGCATGTATTTACTTGTATGTAAATTATGGCACCCATTGCACTCCTGACTATCCCTGGAAGAAGGGATCTTCTCAAGATTTCTTCCATGCTTATTCTAGGGAGTTTTTTCTTGCCCTTGAGGGGGCTTGGGTAAAGGGGGGTGTCATTCATATTTGGCCTGTTAAGCCCTTTGAGACTGTAATGGTGATTAAGGGCTATACAAATAAAGCTGAATTGAATTGTTATGAAATATGTTTAATAGTATTTTTTATATTATTACATATAACATTAAAACAATACCTTTCTAGATATAATTATGCAATTATATATTTATTAAATTTATAATCAGTATTTTATGTATTACATTTTGAGTGCCTCGGTCCTCAATATATTGAGAGCTCTATTAAGGTTTTAAAGAATCAGGGAAAATAACTGACATGGAAAACCAAATAAATCTATATGATCATCTTTTTATCACATGAAACACTAAGAATTACATTTTAGAAGACCTTGCAGAATAGCAAGATTCCAAGAACGGGATGTGAAACCAGATTACATCACATGAAACACTAAGAATTACATTTTATAAGACCCTGAACATAACATGTAGATTTTCACAAAAAATCACAAAAACCAAATAAATCTATATGATCATCTTTATGTTTTTTTCTTTGTTGTTTACTCAGGAGATCACACAGCGTATTGGTTTAAAAGTGTTTAAAACAGTGTACTAGCCTACTTTTTAAGAACTGCATCGCTAGTCCTCTTCTTGCTGGCTAATGCATTCAGGGCCTTCGGCTGTTGAATGTAGTTGATACAGAAACCTTTTCTGCATCGCGGGGGGACTCATGCTTTGTTCTAACATTGACATTCAATCCATTATGCATAGGATTTTGTGTTTTTATTCAACCGTATATGGTTCATTACGTTTGTAAGCTGTGCTTACGTATTTTAATTTGTATTTCAAAAAATGGTTTGGTAAGGGAGTACTACAAAAAATCCAGCAATTCAAGGACCACATATGACCCCTTGATCCATATCCATATCTCTATTCAATAATGTGGTCATCAGTATTGATGCTGCTGATGATAATGACGATGATGATAACGATGATGGTGATTATGCCTCTCAGACCAGCAATGCTCAGCGTCCATGTGTGCATGGACAGTGATGTGTTACCCCTGACTCCTGGGTTAAATCCAGGTTATCTGAGTTGCTGAGTGCTGCACAAGCTGGTTGTTTTTAGGAACATGGTGGACGATCGCTGCTGAATGGGCCAAGCGGTCCTGCAATGATGAGCATTTGCTCTGCAGGTTATTGGGGCGCTCTGCTGGGATGTTGAACAAGGCTTCCTGCGTACCTTTTTCTGTCTTTAATAACATACGTTAAACACTGATAGCCAACAGACAGAAGGAGGCTTGTTTGCTTCTTTCCTTCACTCCTCCGCATGTACTGTCTCTGTATCCAAGGCCTGATTGATTGACAGCTAGAATCCATGAGATCCTGTGTGGACGTGTTATTGCTCTGGGTCATAGGTAACCTATCTCAAATAGGCCTCGGAATCCAACGCACATACACAGGCACACATACTCACACACACACACACCCCCAAAAACGCACACAAACACAAACACACACAAACACACACACACACACACACACACACACACACACACACACACACACACACACACACACACACACACACACACACACACACAAACGCACACAAACACACACACGCATAGAGACACACACACACACACACAAAACACACACACACACACACGCACCTTCCCATATTTTTCAGTCCACTGTATTTTTTGCTTCTGGTTAAACAATTTTGAGCCGAGGATGAATTATTGACCAGTCTGGGGTCCGGGGAGACGTTCTTCACGCTGTTGTTATCCGTCCTCACGTGCACAGAGGTCTTCCTGAGACCAGCACAAAGGGAGCACGTGCCTGGGCTTATGGCGCGCCGTGCTAACTAGAAATGGTCTTGTGTGTGTATCCAGGTTCTTCATACAGTCTTATGGTGTATTTTCCTTCATTTTTCATTCCGTTATTTCAGTGAATGTTTTTTCGGTAACTTTTTGCCGGAATCCAAACACGATGTAAACAAGACAACATATTTTTGTAGACCTGTGACTTTCAGTATTTACTGATTTGATTGTTATGTATTGATTTGCCTTTTAACATTCAAGGTCATTTTACTGATGGGAATGGGCTTTAGAGATTATTGGCTTTGTGAGTCACGATGCCTACGTCTACACACACCGCCTACTGTGGTCATTTTAAAATTGGGAAGAACACTTACACTATAATTTTGAATTGATTTGTTTCATGTGAATACATTTTCTTCAAACTATTTTGATGGTTAAACATGACCAAAAAGGGATAGGTGTAACCTGAAAGTTGACAAATTTAGCCTCGCAATTTGCCATTTGTTCGCCAATTTAAATAACAACATTGTGTTAATAAGTTCCAAATAAAACGCCTCAAACAAAATATATGTATATCTATAGGCTTCTTATAGGTATTTAATTTCAGGGCTTGCCTAGTCTCTCTCCTTCAATCCAAGAGGTAACTGGAGGTCAACGTGGATTAAACTCATCCTTAAAGGAAGTCATAATGGGCTTGCTCGGGGAAACCGACTTTGTGTGGGGGAATGTAGATTCCTGCCGTGGTGCAGAAGGCCTCGGGGTCAAGATGGATGCTGTCTCTTTGTCCTGGAATAATCATTTCATTCAAAGTTTGACACGCACCCGAGCGCTCAGCCGTTGTTTCGGCTGAAGGTTACCGCTGGACGTGACTCTAGGCTGACTTTTTCTCAGAATGCCGAGGAAACCATGAAAGCCTGTTGCGTGCATAACACTGCGCAAATGATGAGATCCGCTGTTGCTTAGGAACCAAAGTGGCTGAATACATATGAAACCACTTCACAGAGGTGTTTGTCTCAAGTATGGTATGGCTTTATGCCAAGAAGCTCCTGCCAACATTGCATTGTATATTTGCATTGTGCCTATCCCTTAGAGGTTTCTATGTAACCTTTAATTAGCTTTATACTAAATAAATTGCCAAACTAGAACCAAAAAAACGCAATTTAACGGGGTTTTGATTACTTCTGTGTAATAAGCAGCAATACATCTGCTTCTCTTTGAGATTCGGTTGAGTCTTGTTGATTCTCCCTTTTGTCCTACTTTACATTTAAAATACTTTCAAATGGTGCAAAAACACTGTGTCACACGTCCTAATTCTGCCGTGTGTGTGTGTGTGTGTGTGTGTGTGTATGTGTGTGTGTGTGTGTGTGTGTGTGTGTGTGTGTGTGTGTGTGTGTGTGTGTGTGTGTGTGTGTGTGTGTGTGTGTGTGTGTGTGTGTGTGTGTGTGTGTGTGTGTGTGTGTGTGTGTGTGTGTGTGTGTGTGTTGCTCTGTATGCTTCTGTGTTTCTCATAGCGCATGCACACCAGGTAGCAGATTATCGCTCAGCCGAGGAAAGGATAGGCGTTGATGGCATCAGTGCGTCAAGGTCGGCCACAGCGGCTGTCGGAGTCGGCCTGTATGCTGCAGTCTGCCCTCACACAAAGACAACACACGGACTGCACACACACTTACTTCAACCGTTGGAAACATCAAGGCCACTTTAAAAGGGAGAAATGCTAATCTTTTGGGACGTAATGATTGTCAGTTAAGCAGCGCGTTAAGAGTGAATTACCGACTCAATTTGTGTATTTAAATTCAGACATGATTAATTGGTTTTCTCGAATGGAAATGCCGACCTAAACCCCCACCCACGAGCCCTCTCCTAAATGTCTTAAGGAGAACAGCATATGCCTGCTGCCGTTCGTGTCTGAAGTCAGGCAATAATCAACGTCAGCAGAGATTTTGAGGAACTGGTCATTTTAGTGGAATATATATTCGCTGGGGAATTTGAAAATATAGTTCATGGTTGCAAATGAAATGCAATAGTCTACTGCAAAATAAATGTAACATGCATTGTCTTTAGAGAACCCATTCATCTAAGTTTGATGCAAAGGTCTCAGACGTCTTGGGAAATTGGGTTTTCCAATGTTTTTCTATTATATAGAATATAGTTTGATTTGCTCGTACATTAGCCAAGTGTTATTTATCATGTTTTATGGATACATTGATATTTTCTTTCTCCCAAGATATGGCAACTCATTTGACCAGAGAAAGAAAACTGTAAATCCTTCTCTCAAGGTTGATATCTTAGTCATGTAGAAATTACCCTCATGTTAACAAGAAGTATCACCTTATACTTAAATTGGAAGAAAAATTCAAAACACAAAAAAATACATCAGCAAGAACTGTGTGATTTAGCACACATTCGTTGGGAGCCACGTTTGTCTTCTGTGGCTGTAGAATCCCGCTAAATATCCCGGTATAGCACTCACAATCCCAGACAAAGTAGTGAATGCTAAGGACCAGGAGCTATGAACCAGCCCTTCGACCCCAACCCATTCCCCTGATTAGCCCCCCCGCTGTGGGGAACCGGCTGAACGGTGAAGGGGGGCTGCAGACACTGCCTCCATCCGCGGGGGCAGCATCTGAGGAACGGCAGCACTTCAAATGGAATGCGAGTGGTTCTCAAGGCAACAGTCATACATTTTTCATCGGACAACTGGCTTTGAGGTAGCATAGGAACCGGGAACATTCAGTCAGTCAGTCAGTCAGTCAGTCAGTCAGTCAGTCGGGCTGCTGTCTAAAGCTACCAACAACACCAGGGCTTCCTGAGACAAAAGGGATACACATGGGGGAGGAAGGGCACCTGAGAGAGAACAGGAGGTATTGGTGTACTGGCTCATTGTCTGCGCTCTGACGACTTTATACATGCGCCAGGGACGCTGAGCGAATACTCATTTGTTGATTTACATTAGCATATGTTAGCAGCATGGCCCCTGTTGGTAGCACAGCTTGCACTGCTCCGGTTCGCAGACCCAGGCGGGGGTCCGTGGTGGAGGGCTGGACAGATTGAAATGCTAAATTTGAGGGTACAATTTATTTTTGGATGAAAAGTAAGAATCTAGATTCATATTAAATCATTCATGATTTTGTAGCACCATATGGGAAATGCATTTGATTACAAAAAAAAAAAAAAGCTTTGTGTTTATGTTTTAGTATATATATTTTATTCATCACCAGAATTTCTAATATCTATTGTATCAACAATTTGGTCAAAACCAAATTGTTAGACGTTCGACTGAGTCTGCTGAAGATGCGACGAAGAAGCAGGAAAATGTGTGTTTTCGTGTTAGAAGCTTGTATCTTGTATGTTGTAAATATTTTATGACCGCTCTTTAGACCCAACAGTCTTGCTTAAGTCTCCAAAACCTTAACCTATTTCTTATACAACTGGAATTCCATGAAAGCCTCTTATAAAAGGTAACCTCCCACTTTCATATTATTTCCGGTCATCTCTTTATCAATTTGGGGGATCAGAAACCTGAACCTAAGTGTGGCCCCTCCCCCCCAGACACAGGGCCAGAACGCTGCAGAACGGCTGCACATTTAATGGCCGGCTTCCCGGCACCGCAGGATGGGTGCAGCGCCCGGAGGTTAATGCAGGCTGACATCTCCAGCCTCCTTTACCAGCCCCGCCGTCCTGGGACGCCCTGCGATGGGGAACCGATCGCACCTAACGGAGAGACGTCTGTGTCCTGTCCTCCTTCTGAAACCATTAGCCTTTCAACTTTGACCCCCATATTTGAATCAGGTTGTCAAGTGCCCATGAAGTGATACTAGTTTAATTGTTTAATCCATCTCTTCTTGATGCAACTCCTTCCAGCTAAATTATGTTTTATTCAAGAAAGAGTCCGCCATCTTTTTTGTTTATGTGGAATACGTTTGTGCGGAGTACGTTTGGTTTGAATTTAACGCGGATGGTAGACATTTCCTTAAGTGTGATCTAAAGTAGATTTCCCAACGAAAGTCACCTAGGTGGCGTGTACCATTTGGCTTTGTTACTACCTATAGCTGAAAGTTAGCAGTATCAGTGACACAAAATGTCATATTGAAGGGTGTTTAAGCAAGGATGATATAGTAAGCAATCTCAATGGCATATTGTACGTATGGAATGAGGACAGGACAAAGATGCCTTTGTACGCTCCTGTGAGATGGGACGGGGTTTGACAGTGATCCCCGGTGACTCCTACACACAGCCGTGCATTTGTTCGTAAGATTAAAGGCAGGTTGGTGTCAGCAGGCCAGACGGCAGGAAGCAGGTGGCTAGTTTGAAACCTCCCAGTAAAGAGGCACTGGGCTTCTTGTTTTATTTGGGTTCATGTAGTGATGCATCTGATATATCGCAATGGCCATTGATCAGCTAAGGCATAATGTACGGATGTCCTCCGTCCCCCTTCCCGGGAACATGTCTGCACGGCTCTCAAGTCTCAGTCTCACGCATTCAGACTGAGACACACGCAATTCAACCCATGCTCACACTCAGACGCCACACTTCGTATTTCTCACTCAGAGAAATTACCAGTAGGCCTATAGCGCCCACCAATTTGCGCCGCTATTTAACAGTGGAACAGGTAGGAATCAAATGGGTTCCCCGTACGTAGGGTAACCAGACGTAAAAAAATGTGTCCGAGCGGAATATCAAAATCGTCCTGGATTTCATTACAAAGCCCCATACATGTTCATATTGAATTTGCGTTGCATTTCTCTGGGTTGTTCACAAACTAGTTAGGCTGCACCCTCCCCAACTGAGTTCAGTTCGCTTTGCATTGGGGGAAGTGAGTAAGGGGAGAGGTTAGGTAGAGCCTGCAGATTGGACTGTTTGACTTGTCATGTTTTGTATTTTTTTTATTACCATTATTGTTTTATAGGGACAAACATAACAAATTTCTCCTACAGGGGATTGATAAAGTTCTATCTATTGAACAGAAAGAAACACTTGGTCATACTTTACACACTTTACCACAGCATTTATTTGGCCTACTGAATGCGACAGATATATTTTAAGCATTGGACTGAATGCCACATAAATATATATTTTTGCACGTTTGCAATGTTTAAATTTCACTGAGCGGAGAACTGCTTCTATTCATATTGATTTCAGTAGAAAAAAAACATTATTTATTCCCGAATGGAGCCAAATAATTGTAATAATTGTAACCGGAGTTGCTCCTCCAATATTGCAGAGGTTGCTGTGGTTTTGTCTCTGCAGTAATTGTTTGTATGTGCAGGAAGAGTGACTGAATAATGGAGAGGAGTCAGGGGTCACCCGCAGCACCCGGCAGCCCACACGCTGCCCACCCTCCTGGGAGGGGGGTCTCAGGCGAGCAGCAGGATGTGTAGGCCCAGAGAGAGGGAGACCTTCAAATAGGTTCAGGTTGGTGGGTGGTGCTCAGGTTATACTGGTCCATTAGGAAGAACGAAGGGCACCCTCTCAGGAGAGGAAGGGGTCATAAGTCAGAGTGATGCTGTGGTGTGTTTAGTCTATCTGGAAAAATACCCGTCTGCCAAAGTACAAAATAAACACATACAAGCCAATATTGAGAATATAACTAGAATATACTATGTTTGCTGAACATGTAGGCATTGACAGATAAGATGGATGGTTTAGAAAGAGATGTGGGTCTTATGTGTTGTATGGCAAGGCCATCACACATACAGGCACGCAGTTGGTTGGTTGCCTATAAGGTTGTGCCATCGAAATATGTAAACAGGAAATAGCGATATTGATCTAGAATAGCATATTCGTGTGGTCGACTAACTTCATGCTGTGCTGTAACAAAGGACAGCTAATTACAACACTTTTTTTTACTGCCTACAGCTTTCAAAGCGCACAGAAATGCTATTCTTTATTCTGTATAAATGTCTGGTGCCATTTTGCTGTTGGGATCAATTGTGCGTATAAGTGCAAGCTATTAAGTGAGGAACCGAGAGAGAGAGGGAGGGAGGGATAGATAGAGGAAGGGGGGAGGGAGTGAGGGATAGATAGAGATGGAAAGAGAGGTAGGGAGGGAGGGACAGATAGAGAGAGACAGGCAGACAGATAAAGAAGAAGAGAAAAAAATCAATTGTTGCACATGACCGGCTGCTATCAGAATGCAAATCCACCCTGGATCTTTGTTCTCCATGCTTCAGTAACACCACTGACACCGGCAGCAGTGTGTGTGTCTCTGAAGCGGGCTGGTCGGCCCGGTGGAAGAGCCGGTGTCGGGGATAATGGAGGTGCGTGGGCCGGGCTGACGCCTGCCTGTTAAGTGACAGGCTAATTACCCATGAGCTTTAATGGCAGCGCCAGCGAGTGGACGGAATGATTGGAGCCGATGTACGCAGAATACTTAGGCGGGGAGCGAGTGGCGACACAGGGCACCTCTGAATCAAGCCCCTTTGTTCGAGTTGTTGTTTTAGTGTTGTTTCTGTGTGTTTTCCCTCTCTGCAACAAAGCCCGCTCAGCGAGAGGGGGGGTCCGGTCGATGGGTGGGCGGGATTCTAACTGTTGCCATGGTGTTACCGATGAGATGACGCCAGTCTTTGTTATACCTGCATAGGAAGTGGCGAGGAATGAGCCTCAGGTGTTGGAGTAACAGCAGCAACCAGTTGTTCATCTGTGATTCAGACTCCATACACCGGTCACCTGAGGTGTCCGGGGTTTAGTCCCAAGGGTGTTTCTTCAGCTTAACCACCTGGAATATAGACGAGAACCCTTTAAATATGACAAAAAACAGGGTTCATTGATAGGTGAGGGCTTTTGGCGGACTAGTCAGAGTGTAACCCTGAAATATTGCCTCAGACTGATCATTTATTCATCATCGTATCATCACACATTCTACAGACAAATTCTGCGTTTTGTGATTTGTTCAAATCGCAGTTTGTATGGAACTGGTTTTATTCAATGAAATCCAGAAGATGCCAGATACTGATGGCCGTGCGTGACATGATAGAGCAGACATCTTGATGACCTTCTTGTTGTTTTTGGCGGGAGGAATGACGATAGGGAACAGCTTACACACATAGCCGACGCTAACTGTTAGCTTGAGCTCTTTCTCCCCGCCTGTGTTCGGCATCACCCCCCAGACCACACAGCATATTATCTGGCGCGGTTGTAGAAGCCGCTGGCTCTGCCTGCCGTTGTGGGGGAGCCAATCACGGCGGCGGCTACGAGGAACAGCATGGGACGCGTTCCCTTGGATTGTTGGTATTGAGCAGGAAGAAGGGCTGCGGGCGCTAGCCATCAAAGTGCTGCTGTTTGCACTGTGGGAATAGGCATGAATAATCTATAGTTTCTTTGCCCTTCCTCGTATCACCATTCACTATTCACTGTCTGCTGTTACGCCTCACTGTTTGCCTTTTGTTCACACACCCGTCTGCTCCATTTGTATTTATCCGGTCAAAATGTGTTCTTTCTCTTTTATATTACATTCTGGGTGGTTGAAGGTACAGTTTGTTGTTAATGGCAAGATTGAATCTTGCTGATTATGGTGAGATTTTATGGATTAATCGGGCTTCGGTGTCTTGCTTGGCTGTTTTCTTTTGTTTTATGGGGTGCCATAAACATTGATCGGCCATGTGTTGTTTTAATGGAAGAGTCTCTGGAGGAGGTGGGAGCTGTAATCACGTTAGGTGAAACCCTGCGGTTGTTATCATTAACACGTCCAACTTTGGGGGGAACCAGGGAGTAAAGGCAGCCATGTGCATTGCAGACTGTGGGGGAAAACCAGGTAGTGGAGGCAGCCATGGGCTTAACAGACTATTGGACTGCTGCCCCTCTGTGGACGAGAGGCTGAGGTGGGTTTGTCTCGCAAAACTTTGGCTTTTAGGTGTCTTCGTCAATATAATGAAGCATAATCGTTTTTTGGATACACTTTACATTTGTTTACTTTTACAATTATTAAAGAATAACCATACTTATGCCTTCTGTTCCCTAAGGCATGGTTACAATCAGCTACAATCACGCTCACTTTTAATTTATTTTAATGCCATCAGATGGGATCTTGATATACTGTTTCAGACTGCAGGGAACCAAAGCAGAGAGTTATAATTCAACACATTTCTAAATCACATTCTGAATTACCTTAAGATAAGACGGCTAATCTTCCCTTCCTCGAAGCCCTTCCAATTACCTGAATGAGTTGCTAACGTAATCAAAGCAGGCTATCATTTGTATCAACTCCATCTCCCCATTGATCCCCACGCGTGCCAAGAGGGATTGAATAGCACATGAGTTTAAATGTCTGAATGTGGAGCCGCATAACTTATCCAGACTAGCGCCCAGGCGGGGATGTGTTCTGTTTACCAATGGGACAATGTACCCTCCATCCTCCTCCCTCCATACATCATCCCTGTACAAACAGACGCCTGCCTCTGTTGGGAATGAGAGATTCCCTCCATAGCCAGGGTAATTGGCTGTCGAGATTTGCAACTTTTTGGGCCATGCTCAGTGCTTCTGCTGCTTCAGCTGATGGTGGATTGCAAACTCTCTAGTTGAATCATATTCAGATAAATGTCATGATGTGTGTTGATAGGAATCATCGTTGATTGGATACGCACACACAGGTCTTGAGAATGGTGCTGCGCCGTGGAGACCGAAGCTATCGCCCGCATTCCAGTGTCAGGCTGGCCAGCCTACCTTCCTCCCAGACCGGTTTGGACCTTGACTGTCCCCAGATGAGATCCCCCCCCCCCCATTTAGACGTTCTGCTAATTTGAATATTAATACAGAGAAGCCTGTGTGACCTCCTCCTTCTCTGAGATCCCACCACAGTAGAATAAGATTTGTTCATTAATGATTGCAATGCATTTACCGATGATATCTTCAGCAGCAGCTAAATCCCTCTTAATAACAGCATCTGTGCCTGTGTCACCCGTTGGCGTTGATGAAGCCAAACGCGTACTTGACAAAGGTCAGGGGAGCTCGCTCTTGTTCAAGCCTTGTCCCGTGTCAGTGGATGGGTGTTTAGCAGCTGATTGGGCATACGGTCGTCATAGTAATGGGTGTGCTGTGCTGCAGCCGTAGCGTGGGACGGACAGGATCCGCACCGAGAGGGTAAATGCATGTCAAGATGGACACATCCTGTGGCACACTAATGCACGGCAGAGCCGGGCCGTCGATTACAGGGAGCGAGGCGGGTGCAGGAAACCCTGCTCGCTGAAATCACAGCGGACAGGGTGGAGGAGAGAGGGTGGAGGAGACAGAGGAGACAGGATGGAGGAGAGAGGGTGGAGGAGACAGAGGAGACAGGGTGGAGGAGAGAGGGTGGAGGAGACAAGGTGGAGGAGACAGAGGAGACAGGGTGGAGGAGAGAGGGTGGAGGAGACAGAGAGACAGGGTGGAGGAGAGAGGGTGGAGGAGACAGAGGAGACAGGGTGGAGGAGACAGAGGAGACAGGGTGGAGGAGAGAGGGTGGAGGAGACAGGGTGGAGGAGAGAGGGTGGAGGAGACAAGGTGGAGAGACAGGGTGGAGGAGAGAGGG
This sequence comes from Gadus chalcogrammus, assembly GCF_026213295.1. Lineage (NCBI taxonomy): Eukaryota > Metazoa > Chordata > Actinopteri > Gadiformes > Gadidae > Gadus > Gadus chalcogrammus. The sequence continues at coordinate 21,757,262 of NC_079420.1, forward strand.
TGGAGGAGACAGAGGAGACAGGGTGGAGGAGAGAGGGGTGGAGGAGACAGAGGAGACAGGGTGGAGGAGACAGAGGAGACAGGGTGGAGGAGACAGGGTGGAGGAGACAGAGGAGACAGGGTGGAGGAGATAGGGTGGAGGAGACAGAGGAGACAGAGTGGAGGAGATAGGGTGAAGGAGACAGGGGGAGGAGAGGCAGTGGATGAGACAGGGCCGCTGTCGATGAGTCATAAGACGAGTGTGATGGTCTTTCCCAACAGGGTTCTGACCCAGCGCGGCTGTGATGGGACAGTCCCCGTCAGGACGTTGGTCACCCACCTCTCTGTCATGGTCTTCTTAATTACATCTAGTCATTGACAAGAACATGATGTTTAATGCTTAACGCCTTATCTAATTTATCATCATGTTCATTCATATTCCCGGTCGTTGACAGAAATGGCAGCTGTTGATTATGATCTCTCTCCTTTTATCAAAATGCCATTATTGGTACGGGTGTGTGTGTGTATGTATGGATCATATCTCTATATCAGAGTGTATTCACCAACGAGGAGTTGGTGTCTGGTGGTGCAGGAGGGTCTGTTCAGAGCCTGAGTGGGAGTAGAGCACAGGAGAGTGTTTGGAACAGACAGCAGTAGCGGGCAGCCTTGGAGAGTAGACCACTATGATCCGTCTGTTCGGTAGGTAGGATGACCCACCCCGTCCCCCCCACCCCGTCCCCTACCCGTCCCCACGCTGTGTCTTCTCAGGATGCACTTACCCAGATGCCTAATAATAGTCGGGCGGTTTGCTGGAGCACAAATGGCGGGACTCAATGTTTTATTTATTATTTCTTGCAAATTGGTTTCCCCGCGTGGCGTTTGGAGCGGTAATCTCCGGGAGGCTGGAGGTCGACGCCCACCTCATGTTTTCATTTATTTCCTGGGAGAGCGGCGAAGGCAGCGACACATTCTCATCATCCTGGAAACAGGGATGAACAAATCTCCCATTTCCACACCTCATGTTCCTGTCAATCAAAACGTAAGAAAACATAAAAAAATGACTGTGAAAATGATTTGCTTTTTAAAGAATTGTTTTATTCATTAATTATTGAATGCCAACATTCGGATAATTGTCATTGTATTCATATGTATGCATATATTTAATAGTGGATATTGGGATG
>NC_079420.1:21760920-21764663 GCF_026213295.1 Gadus chalcogrammus
TGAGGACATATCTCTACTAATGCTAGAGCTGTGATGCCAACTGTTTGATACTTGAAATGGAAGGCTGCATCATGTTGGTTTTCACTGCTTTACGGTTCAGGATTAATGTTAGAATCCTGGCTAAACGTCGGATTGAAATGCGCCGAGCATTCGCATGATTGCCCTGCATAATGGGAGAGGATTGGGAATCAATAAGGCGCTCAGCAGCCAGTCACCGGTGACCTTTAGTGTGTGCTGAAGACGCGCCAGCCAGTGACATTTGGAGCCCAGAGGTCCCCGTGGATCAGCCCTCATCTGGGGATCTGTAAACGACACGCCCGGCACGTCTCCTGCTGCCTTCTGCCCCAACACTTAGCAGCCAGGAATAATACAGAGAGACCTTTTGGAATGCAGACCCGCCTCGCACAGTACAACCCAGTACTCGCTATGACACCTGAACACCGAAGAGAGAGATGGAACGTCTATTCTAATGCTGCCAGCAGGCTAAACATGGGGTGCTAAACCAGACATATTGTTGCAAACATAATAATTTAGATGTGGAGTTTGAGCGTGCAGACATGCTCTGTAAACCTAATGAGCTGAAGCAGCTGTCTGCCAGGGGCATTTGTTGACCCTCCCCCACCAACCCTCCCCCCCACCACCACCATCAGCACCCACCACCACTACCACCACCACCACCCCCATGACCCCACTCTCCAGCCCAGTCCTCCCCACACATCGTCCCTCTATAGGTTCCCCCGGATTCATCCGGCCTCAACTGTAGCTGAGTCTCATCACCACTGGAGCATGGCTTAGTGACGCACACACACACACACGCACACACACACACACACACACACACACACACACACACACACACACACACACCACACACACACCACACACACAACACACACACACACACACACACACACACACACACACACACACACACACACACCACACCTCAGCGCCACCACCATCTGCTAGTTCGCATTGAAAATTCAGGTACTGGGCACACCCGCAGAAGCACAAACCACGCCACAACAGCACTGCCTGCTAGGAACCGGCACGACCGTGCCAACTGTTGATCCCCACCAGCAGCATCCACCTCCACCTCCCCACCGCCCCCCACCCCACCACAACCTACACCACGCCCCCAGCACCACCGCTCCCCCTGAAGTCAAGAGCCTCCTTCATTAGTCCAGGAACAGGTTTGCGTGCACCGTGCCGATTCAGTCGCCCAGCGTTGATGAGGAGGATTCATCACACATGGGATTATGTTTTTATTAATACAGAAGCATCACATGGGTTATATGAAGCCTCTGCTGGATGTTGACGTGCCTTCCCCTCCCCCAGGCTTCCGGCAGACCCCTGGAGAGGAGTCCCGGGGGAGGTGCCAAGGCGGAGCCTTTGTGTTTAGTGTTTGTAAGGAGGCGCACTCTGCAGTCTAACTGTGTGGTTTCTTCTCCTCCACATCACTGATCCATAATCTGCCGTAGATCAGGACATGATGGGTGATGTACAACATGATGGACACAGCTGAATATGTAAACCCCGTCATGCTGTGCTCACTCAGGCGTACCGCGTGTCCCCTTCGCTGGCTCCACAACCCAGGCCCCGGACCGGGAGCGATACCGCCTAACGCACTGCAGGCTCTGTGGAGGGAAAGGTGAAGAGGTGAAGTAGCGCCCCCTAAGGTGACTGGCCATAGAGCAGATTAGATACTGGCTATGTAACATATGATTTGCAGCTTAATTACTGTTGCTTAAGTAAACTTTCACTTAAGCTTTGAAGTACTAAGATATAAGGCTACTTTTTTTGTGTTTGTTTTATTACCCTATTAATTTCCCCCCTAATTACCTGTTCATCGTAAATTTGCTGTGTACGTTTAGATCTATTAAATCGTTTATCGGGAAACAATTCATAGCTTCATGAACATCCCCGGCATTGTGTTGTAGGTTTTAATTGTGGGCTATCTAAAGATCTAAGATTGACCATTTTGAACGTAATTCAATGCAGAATAAGCATATCAATTGAGTCACTTTGTTATGTGGAGTGACATCACCCACACAACAGGTGACACACTCACACACCACGGTAGCCTTGGCAACCATGAACAATGGAGTGGAAGGATCAGCTGTCATCCAAATTGCTAAGGCCCTGTTAAGACATCAGAAGATATAATATTTTGAAATCCACCCATGTCAACCTTTGCAATTACTGCAATTAACATAATGGGGGCGACCATCTCCTTATTTATTGGTGTGCTACAACAAAAGACAAACTTCTCGGTACTAAAGAGCCCACCAGTTAGCTCTCAGTCTCCCCCAGGGCTCTGTGGCTTAACCCAGACACTCAAACCATAATAAGTGCAGAAGGATATGCCCCCCCAAGACTGGAGAGGGTACTAACGTTATTGCTTATACCACGCCATACACAACAACATTATGTCAATGTAGTCTTCTTATGGGCTGTGTGAAAGTGAGTGCCTCTTTTTACTGCCGTCTAGTAGCGGGCGTTTGTCTCCATCTCTGTGTGTGGCTGCTGCTCTCTCTCTGGTCCCCTGCCGTCTCTGTGACACGGGGATCATTGGCACACTGTAGCTGTATGCTACTAGATGTCACCTGGGAACTGGGCTGTATCCTGTGTGTCTTCCTCTTGTGTTATATGACAGTACAGGGGCAATTGGGAAACTACTGGTATCTCTTTGGGGAATGATTATTGGGTTGACTTTAAGAAATGTCCTTTTTCACGGAGAGAGTGCTCTCTCCATTCGTTTTTCCAAAATGGAAACTTGTGCGTTGTGTTTCTCAAGGTCAAAATGCACACCTCCATGCCTTGAGTTACATTCATTATGGATAGCATTGTAGCACAACAAGCTAATTAGCACCGACTTGAAAGGGAGGCCCCCTGATTTCAGCCTGATTTGCATAGAGATAGTGGGGGGGGGGGGTGTTGAGCGCGGCGTCTGTCGTCCTCCAGGGCAGGGAGAGGTGTGACTGGGCTTCGCGGAGCACTAGTGATAATTGCCAGTGAGCTGTGATGTGGAGGCTGGGATCCCAAACCGTGGTGAATGGTGTCAGAGCAACAAAGAGACATGAGGGTTCCTCAGCAGACTTCGCTGTTGAACTTGGTGTTGAATTCAACGGTGAAAACAAAAGGTCTTTATTTATCCACCGTTTTAATTGTGACTTTGAACATAGTCTTTTTCTAGATTATTCTCATGATTATAATGTTTTGGCCCATGCAGATACAGATCACTCTGTTGTGTTTCGGTCTGGCAGTAGAAAGGTATCGCGGTGTGTGCTTTGGTTGAAAATGATAATCACATGGGGCGGATAGCGTTGGAATAAACATCAGTGATTCATCATGCTGTGTAAACGTCGCCTTCTCCCACGGAGGTCTGCGACTCAGTAAGGGTAAAATCTGCCGTTGAGTAATGGCAATGATTGGGCTGGGAGGTGGGGAGGGGGGGGGGGGATATATTATTCACAGAGAAGACGGGTGGGGGGGGGTAGTGCCAAATTAAATGTTATTTTTTTCTTTCTTACCAGCTGGACGGCAGAATAAATGGTCGCTAGCAAACGTGCAGTAAAGTGCTGCGCATTCATCTAGACAAGTGGTATGACGGCAGAGCCCACGCTCCCCTCCTCCGCGGGGGGCAGGGCCGCCTGGGAGGGGGCGGGTTGTAATTATCTCGGGTTTCTGGGATGATGCGAGCTGAGTCCAGGGAGGCCAACGCAAGACAGGCAGTGTCTATT
>NC_079420.1:21764763-21807263 GCF_026213295.1 Gadus chalcogrammus
TTCTTGATAATTCCAAATTACCCACTGCTTCTTCTCCATCACTTGTTTCCTCAGAGATTGTAGCACTATTGCTAGCAGACTGGCTAGTTGGGCTGGTTAGTTGGCTAGCGGTGGTTGGCTGCTCTCCGTCACTGACAGTTGTATCTTTGTTGGTGGTAGCTGCTACAGCGGGCTGATTACTCCTCCACATGTTGGTTAATTTGGGTGTTTTCTGTAATAATTCTTTCGCTCTTTCCTTTTTTATTTCATCTAATTTTCGTTTTTTTGCTCCGCTCTCGTGTTTCCTTTGGCCCGGCATTTTTGCTCTTTTTATTTTTATTTTATTTTTTTATGGATTTTTGTAATTTGACCTTCAGCGACCGGAGGCCCCCCTAGCGGCGAGGCCTGGGGCTACGGCCCGGTCAGCCCATTCGTTAGACACGGCCCTGCCTGTAATGTCCGGATGAGAGCACTAGGGGACGTAAGAGTGCTTTTCTTTACCTTAAAATGCCTTTACAAGAACTCAATAGAGACAAAACGAAAGAAAGATGCACGTTTGTCTACCAGAGGATGGCAGTAGAGACATACAGAATATTAGGATTGCGTTTAGAAAGACACTTTCAGGGATGCAGGCTTCAATTGGTTTTCATGAATAATCATGAAGTCTACTTGGATGAGCATATCATCATTTTGACTGGCATTTCTTTTAAAGTTAAACTATTGTTGTATTGGTAGCCAACGAAACCGCCACATCAAAAACAAGTAGGAAATGTTTTTCACGCAAGCCTGATTTCATCTGGTCTAGTTAGCTAGACCAGATGATTCTTCAGATTTTTATTGATTTAAAATGTGGCATCTGAGAATTGTTTTAATATCGCGTGACAAAAATGTTTTTTAGGCCTATAGGTTTTCATCATATGGACCATTTGAGTGTTTGAAATACTCAATCAAGCTTTCACTTCCTACTTTATTTTTTTGTTGGAGGGTGTCCAAATAACGCTGAACCGACAACTACAACAGATGCCCATCTTTGAAACCATTTACATATTTAAAGTAGCGCACATTAACGTCTGTTTGATTGTGTTGTATGAACATTGGATTTCCAAACCAAATGAGGTCAAAGATTAGACTTGGGTGATGGGTGAATACATTAAACAAACGTCTGAATTATGAATTTTCTTTGAGGGTGGGTTATCCGGAGCTTCTGTATCTTTAATACTGAGGATGAAGGGTGGGAGAGGCTGCGCGTTCACGATATCCTCTCTTCCTGCGCGGTGGCGGGAGCGCGCAGTGGAGCTGACTCTGCAGAGAGGAGAAGAGGCGTCCGACCGCGCATCACCGGGAGGAAAATGTTTCTTCAAGCGCCTTTTATGCATACTACCGTGGTCTTCAAAAGTAATTCAATAGGACCTACCAAATCCGAGGATACGGTGTTTTACAACCATTAAAGTTATTGTAATAAAGACCTACTTTAACTTCCACAGTGTGCTTTTAGACGCTGGAACTGAAGTACATCAGGTAAGACGATTCACTAAGTTACCGCAGTGACATATCAGTCAGAATTACTATGAAGTAGTCCTATCCCCTTTTTCTTAGCAGGCATGAAATGTCTCTGTGGTTGTATTTTAAATGATGGCAACACGGAGCATTTTCGAATGCATATGATGCTCGACGTGCACCCGCTTCACCTGCGGACAGGTCCGTATCTTTTCGGATCACTTTCAGATCACTTTGGAGCACAACCGCTTCCTGACACTGGGTGTTGTCTGTATCCTTGAATTGTGCGCCTAATTGTAGTGAAACCAAAAACCTTTGCTTTGTTCGGTGGCCATATAGATTCAGTTTTGTGCTGACGTCGACAGTAGTATTTGACATTGAAGTCTGTCCGATGCATTTGTCATTATTGTCTGAAAACGTATTTTAATCAGTTATAAACTTTGACACACCCCTTCTATTATGTCCAGTGGGTTATTTCTCCCTGCAGAAATGTGATTTATTCATGAGGGTTCACAAAGGGTGCTTTCTACACTGCACGGTCCACATTGCATTTGAAGCATATTGGTCTCCCACCTTGGCTGCACATGTTCTTAAATCTAGACATGTCCTATTTACAGGTGGTGAAAATGGCGTTGAGGCTCCTGCAGCTCGTGGCTCTGTGGACGACACTGGTTGGCTCGGCGAGGGCTTGTCCAGAACTGTGTACGTGCGTGGATAAATTCGGGAACCTGCAGTTTGCGGATTGTGCGTACAAAGACCTACTACTGGTACCGGTCGGACTGCCTCCCAACACGACCACCCTCAGCCTCTCCGCCAACAAGATCAAACTGCTGAAGGCAAAAAGCTTTGTGAATGTCACCCAGGTCACGTCCCTGTGGCTGGCCCATAACGAGATCGTCACCATAGAGACCAACACCTTGGCCCCTCTGGTGCAGCTGCGTAACCTAGATGTCAGCCATAACAAAATAGTCAACTTTCCATGGGGTGATCTGCAGAACCTCACAGGCCTGCAGCTCCTGAAGATGAACAACAACGAGATGACTCACCTGCCAAAGGACGCCTTCTCCACGCTCAAGGAGCTGCGGTCCCTGCGCATTAACCACAACAAGCTCACCAGCATCGTGGAGGACACCTTCAGCGGCCTCACTTCCATGTCCCACCTCCAGATCTTCGACAACCCCTTCACCTGCTCCTGTCGCCTGGAATGGGTTAGAGACTGGCTGGCCAACACCAAGATATCCGTCCCCGACCAGAAACTGATCTTGTGTGGGGCGCCTGAGGACCTGAAGGGGATCATGGTGTCCAATATGCCCAAACTGGACTGTAAGCCCCCCACCGCCGTCCTCAGCTACCAGCCCAACCTGGAGACCACTCAGATCTACGAAGGCGTGATGGTCGTCCTGAACTGTGAGGCCAAGGGGAACCCCAAACCTGAGGTCACCTGGGAGGTCAACGCTGGAAGCCCCAAGTTTGAGTTCACCATCCCCTCTGCCGGGGAGGAGAGCGACCAGCCCATCAATGAACAAGCCACCAGGTCTCGCTTCCACGTCTTTCAAAATGGCACCCTTATCATCCCCAGTATGAGCAAGAAAGAGGATGGGAACTACAGCTGCTCAGCAGCCAACGAGCTAGGGAGGGCTGAAAGCAGCGTGAAGCTCGCTCTGACTGGAACACAAAAGCACACCATGAACTCCGTCCACGAGACGGCAGGGCCGAAAACCGCCACCGTGGCCAAGCCATCACGCCCTAAAGAGTCCGGAAACAACGTGATCAACTGGCCGAAATCTGAAGGCAAGGCCAACGTTTCTCCAACGGGAACCTCAGGGAAACATGGTGCAACGGACCATGTGGTCGGCAACGGAAAGCAGCTGACGTTTGCCGGCAAGTGTGGAGTAAACGATGGCAGTGAATACATCTCCAACCATGCCTTCAACCTCAGCCTGGACGACCTCAAGCAGTATACGTTTGATTTTGGCGTTATTGCCTTGGAGGTTTCAGAGACGGAGGCCAAAGTACAGCTCAACCCTCTTCAGCTGCCAAGCAGCAAGTCCAACCTACACCTCAGTCAAACGCAAAACCTGGAAACCGTCAATAAAGAAATATTCAGCCTTTTCCAAACGGCAGCCCAAAAGGCACCTCTCGACATGTTGTACCTTTGTGTGAAATCTGGCAACGGACACTCAATGGTTCAATGGTCCAAAATAGAGGAGGGCGTTAATGCCTATCGTTTCCATGGTTTGCAACCTGGTACCAATTACACTCTCTGTCTCACCTATGGAGGCCAGGACTGTCAAGTTCAAGTTGTCTTCACCACGAGGAAGAAAATCCCATCTCTGCTGATTATCGTGATCGTCAGCACTTTCCTGTTGGCTTTGGCCACCGTTCCCTTGCTGGGAGCCACCTGCTGCCATTTATTATACAAGTATCAAGGGAAGACGTACAAGTTAATCATGAAGGCTCAGAATCCAGATCAGATGGAGAAACAGATAGCGGGGGACTTTGATCCTCGGGCCTCTTTTGTGGAGTCCGAGAAAAACCTGGACCCCAGCGAGCTGGGAGAGGGAGAGGGAGAGGCGGACGGAGAAGACATCGACGGAGAGGGGGAGCTTGAGGGAAGCGTGGCGGCCACGGAATCCATCCCTGGCTCCTCATCCAAAACGAACCCGGAGGAGTTTGAGATGGGCTCGGAGTACAGCGACAGACTGCCGCTCGGCGCCGAGGCGGTCAACATCTCCGAGGAGATCAACGGTAACTACAAGCAGCCGAGTCGCTGAACCCGTGTCCCGTCACTGGTGAAATGTAAAACTATCACTTTTAGATATCGCACATTTATGGAAGCCAAGTGTACCATTACTTTACGTAATATCTATCAAAGCCCTGGAAAGATGGCTATAGCCTTGTTTAATTTACCTCAAAGTAGACCTACCGGGATAGGAGACGGGATTCATTGGTGTAACATTCGTAAATCATGACATAAGCACATGTGTTAATTACAAGACATCAGAAAGGAAAAGGCACAGCCGCATTGTGTTTTACAGACACATTTCACGTGTTTTGTGGTCCGCCCGCCTCCACCTCAGCGCGCGCGTCGTCAGTGCGTCCTGACGCGTCGTCAGTGCGCTCGTGGCGCGTCAGGCGCGGCTGCTGTCGGCTCCTTTGTTCTGTCCAAAAGGAAAACCAGTTATAGTTCAGGCATGTGATGTTCTTATTAAATCCCAGGTATTATCCCGAAAATGTTCAGTGTAACGTGCAGCTTTAAGATGTTGACTTTAACCTCTTACTTAACCGGTGCTCCAACTATTCTATACATTTGTACATTATTTCTAAACCCTGTGTCCTTTCTCTTGTGGCGACGTGTCAATGGCATGTTTCCATGTGTGGTTTTAATTAGTGTAGTCTAGGACTGTAGACCTGATTGTCAAACCTGTGATGTAAGCCATTTGAACTGGATTATCTCTTTTTTACGACGGTGCCGTTTATATTGGTGAAGTATCAGCAAATAGGTGCGGCCGAGCATCTGGATTCACTGACATGTGATTTTATGCATTAGTGAGTTTTTGTGAAATGTTGTAACAAAACAAGTCCATTGACCTTTTAAGATTTTTGATATAATTTTCTGTAGGTGGAAATAATAAAACATGACAAATTATTGTTTTGCGTTATTTAACTGTGCAAGGGAAGGGAAACAACATAGGCGTTGGTAGGCCTGACTCTTTTTACAGTTCGGCCTATTTAAACAATTCTATTTAAAAGTTAATCTTTTATCTGAGAGAAAGGCAGAATATGAAGAATATGAAGGCGGAAACGAAGGATTTGGCTTTAGTAGGCCTAATCTAAATAGGTCCAATCGCCCAAGCAAAAGGAACGCTTTCGTCTGCTTTTCGCTTTCTAATTTTATTATAATTTCTAGGTCTTTTATTTGGCTTCGACAGATAAATATACACAATGCCTAGTAAAACGAAAGTGAACCCTTTCTGTCCGGCTGATGATTAAGGTTATGCAGAATAATGTGAAGCTGGGGCCGGGATAAACGTTGCTCGTTATTGAATAGACCTGGTTCTAACAGAATGATCGGCTTAAATGTATCGCTTGATTTATTAAACACAAATACAAGTCTAGAGGAGGGCATGAAAAATAATTTATTATTTTACTGTAGGCCTTCATACAATTTACACATAATATAAGTTTGATGTAAATAACAAATAGAGGCCTACTCTAATAACACAATGAAAATGATTTATTTGTCTCCCAAAATAATATTCTGTTAATTTATAAATAGTCACTCATCACAGTTGCGCTCTGGAAAAGGATGTAGGCTAATTTTAACCCCTTTTTCTTTTGTTAAGGAATCCATACACCATTAGATCAAAATACACCTCAAGCCACACTAATGGATATGTTCATGTTTTAAAAGGTGACACCCCTAACTAAATGCACAAGGTCAGATAGAACGATGCATCCTTTCAAATAGCGTGGACTGCGGAAGAATTCCGTCACACACACGCTGGTCTTCTGCTCTGCTGGAGACGCGGCAGTCTCACACAGTCAGACAGTCACAGAGTAAGACACAGTCGGACAGTCAGACACACGGACCGTGGGACCAGAGACCTCGCAAGATTAAACTGGAAACATTAAAGCACTACCTGAGGCACGTTGCTATAAGTGCACTTATTTCTCTCTTCTTTTTTTTTAGCAAAATATAGATATATCTATGCATGCATAAAGCCTGCACCCATTTGATCCACGGACATAAACCCCTTGAAAAAAGAAGAAGAAGAAGCCTTAGCGAATGAAGTCTCTACTCTCCACGGGAAAGGGAACTGGAAAAGGGGAAGTGAGACGCTCAGTTCCCGGTTGCGGGCACGGCCGGCTCCTTGGTCGCCGCCTCCCTCTTGCTGCCCTTCGTGGAGGCGGTGGGCTTCAGGCTCCCGTTCAGGAAGCCCTCGGCGGCGCGGTGCTTGAAGTGCTTCCTGCTGCCCACCAGGGAGGGGTTGTTGACCAGCGTGTAGAGCAGCCGCCAGTGAGCCCTGGCCCTCTTGGCCGCAGACACCTTCTGCAGTTTCTTCTCCTGCTGGACCAGCTGGATCCCTGGGGACAACCACACACGCACACACCCGCACGCGCACACACACACACGCACGCACGCACACACACACACACACACACACACACACACACACACACACACACACACACACACACACACACACACACACACACACACACACACACACACACACACACACACACACACACACACACACACACTCTTAGGACCTGTCCACCGTGACAGAGAGGCCCACCCAGCGCTAGTTATCACTACTGTTACTGAGTCGTTTAGTGGACGCAGTTATCCAGAAGGACGTCCAGTGAATCCAGACGCATGAGTCAATCATCAGTCAGTAATGAGCAGGTAGCGGGGGAGGGTGGGCTTTTTTCTCCATGGTGCCTGCAGATAGACGGCGAACATTGGGGATCGAACCCAGCAACTTTGCGCTGGGAATCAACGGCACTATGTCAGCTGATCAACGGCGCGCAAACGTAATGGTAGTCATTTTTTGTGCAACCAAACGGTTTGGGCGATAGCCCCCGGGCAGCGGCTATAGTGAGACAGTAATAATAGAAAGCAATTGTATCATAATCTTCTGAGCATGGTTGGAGCATATTGAGCCACACATTAACATGCTGAACACACCCGCAGCCCCCCCCCCCCCCCTGGGCTGCATGAATATGAAACAGTCAATTAAAGCGGTACATCTGTAAAAGCAGCCAGTCTAAAATGACTCTTTATGGTATAATTCCTCCATCCATTGCTACGGTTGTCTTGGAACACACACTCATCCTGGCTATACTCTTCATAGCTATTAGCCATTGAGTTAGGGTTTTGCACAGCCAATAAACAGGATGCATTTTACTGCTAATTGCAATCAATAATTCACATATATGCTCTGCATCGGTTATACTCTCTTGCTGGTATGTATCATGTACGCCACTGGTAGAATACCAGTGGAAAATGCCTTACATTTAAGTGAGTCATAGACACACTTACAGACATATATATTTAAAAATTATAAAATATATATATATATATATCAATATATATATCAATATATATATCAATATATATATATATATATATATATATATATATATATATATATATATATATATATATATATATATCAATATATATCAATATATATATCAATATATCAATATATATATATATATATATATCAATATCTCCAGCAAGCATGGCTATGGCTGATTGGTTTATGACAGGTTTGATTGAGGCAGCAGGCACACCATTGCTGTAAATTATTCCTCACCAGGACTCAATTTGCTGTGACAAATTAAATCAGGGCCGCTAAGCTATCATTGCTGTTGTACGTGAGGCACAACATTATGATTCAATTAGTTTTTAGTGGCCTGCCAGGAGCCGGCGCCTCCGTCCTCAATTCCTCTGGCGACTGTCCCCCCCCTTTGAGCAGCCCTTCCAAGCCCCTCCACCCGGACATCCGCCCATCCGGACCCCCGGACATCCGGACACGCTACTAGCTCAGGCTAAAGACCTGATGTGGCGTGGACACTCAGACCCATGTCCTTAGGGAGCATGTCCGGGCTGGGGGGCTCCTGAAGGAGGCCTTCATGTGGACTTTGGAGATCGGGGGCTGACCCTGGAACGTTTTGAATACCCTGACCCCGACGAGACTGTCCTGAACCCTACGTGACACCCTGCACCCATACAGCTATCAACAGCATTTCATATGACCAGGAATAAGCAGAAAATATATGGGAGACAATAGAAAAATCTCAATGAATAAATCCATAAATAAGTCCATTCCATTGAATAGACAGACGTTGGGGCGTTGCCTGGAGGAGGGGGGGGGGGGGGGGGGGGGGTCTACGGACCTTCCTCGGCATCCCGCTCTCTCTGGGTGGGGTCGGGGTCCTGGCCGGCACCCTGGAGCAGAAGGCCGCAGAAGGCCTTCATCACCGGGTGGGACTGGCTCACCTCAATCTTCAGATAATGAGCGTAACAGCGGTAGGCTGCGGGGAGAGACACACACACACAAGGCGGGGGGGGGGGGGGGTAAAGCAATAAACACGTCGCTCTGCTGTTGGAGGGGGGGAGGGGGCTGCTGAAAAGTGGTGAGGCAATCTCAAATAATGGACTCGAGGACTTTTTTTCCTATTCCTCCATGCCTCCATCTTTGGGATTTTTGAATCACGGATGGAGGAATGTGGATGTTAATTTAGTGCTGCTGTTGTGAACGGGGCAAGAGCAGAAACTCAAGCATACACAGTACGTGTTGTGAACATCATACTCCTTTTCAATTGTTCTGTATTTAAATCGCTTGTGCCAAGGACAGATAAACAAAACATTTAACGAGGGAAACAAAGCTATAATAATGAGACGAATAATTACAGCTCTATACCGATGCCTTCACGGTACAGTGGTCCCGACGGTCCGCCACACTGGGGGCGTGTCGCCGACCATCTGTGTGTGTGTGTGTGTGTGTGTGTGTGTGTGTGTGTGTGTGTGTGTGTGTGTGAGCAGAGCGCGGGGCCCACCTGGGGGCGGGGCTCACCTGGGTCAAAGGCCTCCACGCTGCGGTTCAGGAGGCTGATGTCCGTGCGGCCCAAGTGCACGATGTTGAAGAGGGCGGTGATGGCCATGCGCCACACCCCCAGCAGGACGCCCAGCAGCACGTTGACCGGGAACAGCAGGTAGGTCATCAGGAACAGACCGCCCCTGGGTGACCGGGGAGACGGAGGAAGTGAACACACCAAAATGGCGGAGGACGTGCCCTAGCCGGCGTCTCAGTCTCAGAAGCGTGGGTGATTACCTGTTGTCGAGGTCTCTGGTTCCCGCTGTTTTCTTGATGAAGAAACACCTGGCTGAGATGTGTTGGATCAGCACCGCCAGGAGAAGCATCAACCAGAAAGGCCTGATAGAGATGGGAACACGGTGACGGATCAATACATGTGCAACAAGCCCCTCACTAGACCACAGGCAGAGGCCGTGTGCAGAGCGGTGCATTGATTTGTAAATGAAGGAGTAGTAGATGCCGTTTCAGAGAGGATCACTTACCACATGCTCCATAGAAGCTTGAAGAGGATCAGGTTCTCTCCATGCAGGACAGGGACAATGATGAGGAAGACTGCAACCAACAGGCAGAGGAAGAACACCAGGGTTTGGATGATCATGCCTGAGAGAGAGAGAGAGAGAGAGAGAGAGAGAGAGAGAGAGAGAGAGAGAGAGAGAGAGAGAGAGAGAGAGAGAGAGAGAGAGAGAGCGAGAGAGCGAGAGAGAGAGAGAGAGAGAGAGAGAGAGAGAGAGAGCGAGAGAGAGAGAGAGAGCGAGAGAGAGAGAGAGAGAGAGAGAGAGAGAGAGAGAAAGAGAGAGGGAGAGAGGGGAGGGGGGGAGAGAGAGGGGGGGGGGAGAGAGAGGGGGGGGAGTTATACCTTGTCTAGAAACAGATTCTGTGTATTTAATAATTTATATATTATCTTTATATAATAGTCATTGACAAACTAGGTAGGATGTTTAAGGGGGATTCAGCAATTAAATAATCATCGTACGTCATCATATTCTAAGAAGATACACTGGGCATTTCTCTTATTTTATTAAAGACAGAAAATATAACATGTTGGAACTTCGATTGGCTTTACACATCCATATCAATTATCGAGGGTTGATTGATGAAAAGTTCCCATCATCATGGTGCTTCATGCGAGGTATGGTTCTTGTTCTTGTCCCGGGCCAGCTCTGGGCCAGCTCCCTACCTAAGCAGAGGTGGGCGGCCGTGAAGCTGGTGTAGCCCATCCAGCAGACCAGTGCCGGGCGGGACGGCCTGACGCTCCTCTGGCAGTGGTAGACGCTGTAGATGTCTCCTCGGTACAAGCCCTTCAGGTTGGACCTGGGGACAGGGGAGCACAGCAAACCATCCAGTCAGTCTCCTCCAGTCAAAATCAACCACGTGCTACACTGACGGTCTACCATATTACCGGTGTTATCAATGCGGCACAGAAAATGCTTTTTCAAAATTGTTCATGGATTCGCCACTTCGTCATTCCCCAACTCAGGAGAAAGGCCGACACTCATAACTCTGATATCTGCGACTCCAGTATTGTCAAAACGTTTCAGGTTATAACTGAACACAAATCAAAAATGTCAGCAGTGTTTGTATTATGAACATTTAAAAATGATGAGGACTTGACAGGATATCTAAAACATTTATTTGGAATGGTAAATGTGCCCGTCTCCACCATAGTAAATTAGTAAAACAAAGACCAGCTGGTAGAGGAGAATTGGGATTGCCAAATATGTTGTTTTACTACTATGCTTTTAGTTTGAGACACCTGGCTCACTGGTGTATGCCTCCTGAGGCCCCCCCCCCCCCCCCCCCCCCCCCCCCCCCCCCCCCCCCCCCGTGGTATTGTACTGAACAATCTGTCCTGGCCCCGTTATCACCCTCGCAAACCTTGTTTGCCAAGTTGAATAAAGAAACAAAAACACACCCAGTAATCCCTCACTTAAAATTAATTTGGACTAAAGTAGCTTGGACGTTTAGTTTGGACCCCTTTCTAAATATATCTTCGAGTATCTTGCTGAACCCAAAATGATGTATAGGTAAATCCCCCCTTCATTGGAAGGTATGGCTAGAGAGTGGCATGAACTTTAGGGGATCTATATAGTAGTAGTGCTCAAATCCTTTGACGATTTGGTGCAACAATTTAAAATTCCCAGGTCTCGACTTTTTAGATATCTGCAAAACCGTCATCTGTTGGTCTTTGGATCCAGCTCGTCAGCTCCCAAATATGCAGTTCTCCTGGATAAGTTACTGAAGAGTTATGGAAGATGCCATCTGTCTATTACACCATGTTGATGCAGAGGCTAGGTAATGGTGCTCTATCAGCTCTGAAGAAGACATGGGAAAAGGATCTGAATATTACCCTGGATGACGGGGAATGGGATAAGATTTGTAAAAATGTTAAAACAGTGTCGAGGGTACGCCTCATCCAATTTAAGATTATACAACGCTTTTACGGGACACCCTCCAGATTGTATAGACTGGGACTAAAGCCTAATCAAATTGTTGGTGATGTAAATCTGAGGAAGGTCATTTAGTTCACGTATTGTGGTCCTGTGACAAGGTTCAACAATTCTGGACATGGATCTATAGTAATATATGTGACATTACAGGGACCCAAATTCCATTCACTCCCAGATTTTTTATTTTAGGTGACCGATCAGTTCTAATGGGAGGGGATAAACACATTAAAAGTTGGGTCCAAACTAGCATTATGATAGGCAGGCAGATTCTTCTCAGGGGATGGAAGACTGAGGGAGTGCCATCAACGCAAGAATGGGTTGTAGAAATGGTGAAAGTTGCAGCATTTGAAAAAATGTCTTACAAACGACTTGGTATATTAGATCTGTATTCTAGGAAGTGGGACAAATACATAACCTTCTTAGAAGGCCCCTGAAATGGATGATACAGTGAGTGGAGGGATGCAAATTCTGAGTGTTTGTGAAAAATGGCGTACCTATGCGGTTTATTTATTATTTATTATTATTTTATTCTACAGATTCTACTTTTGTATGGTTATGCATATTTGCTAATTTATATCTTAAATTGTCCATGCGATGGGTACATCTTTCATGTATATGGGCAGAAGTATTTCATTTAAGTTTTTTTCATCGATTTGGTTATTCCTTCCTTTTTATTATTATTATTTTTTTATACATATACAAGGATTTATTATTTTATTTATCTTTTTCTTTTTTTTTTTTTACTATTGCTGAAACCTTTTTTATAAGTAATGTGGTAGGCTTTTGTCATTGGTACTGACTTGTGTTACTTATGGCTCCAGTTATTAAGGATATGTCCACTAAAGATCAAGGACCGTTATTGCACATTAACAACAAACGACAGAGGGGTGCAGGGTGATGACTGCTTGTTTTGTTTTTTTTGATTTTCTTGTCTGCTTGTTCTATGTGAATGTTTGGTGGGCGTTGTTTGCCTATGTTGTCATGTCATGGCTTGAAGAAGGAAAAAAAGAAAAACAATAAAAAATCACGAAAAGAAAATGATGATGACTAAAGTAACACAAGAAAGGGGAACTCACCGATGCAGGACCATGGACCTCATGAGCATTGCGAGGTTGACCAAGCAGACCAGGGTCAGCGCTGAAACGTAGCACACTGCAGGGAACAAGGATATTCTGTAGCAGAGAGTCTCAAGCACTGACGTGTAACTTTGTAACTTTTAGTGTGTGAAGGTATACCCCCGCAGGACCTAAACAAGATCATAGGGATTCCGTTATGATCCCAGCAGGGGGACTAAGGTGGGAGGTGGGGCCGAGGGTGACCTGGGACATGGGCTCACCTTCCACACACCAGATGTAGTACACCACGATCCGGACGACCTCTGCGTTGTCCGAGGACAGGTGAATCTTGAAGCCTGCCAGCAGGTATGCGATCTCCTCGGTGACACCCATACGGGCGATTTGAAGCGCTGGCACCACTGCCAAAACCAGTAGCAGGGCAACCTATTCACAGGAAGGGATTTTTAATGTGGCAACATTTGCACAAATCTGTCACCGGTGAGATAGCTAAGATTGCTGTTTAAAGGTAATGCTATCCTAGTTGTCATAATAGTAAGGAATGATAAGGAATATGGAAGAAAAACATGTGGCTGCTTTCCATGTTTATTCTCTCATTATGTTTGATATGCATGTTGGTGTTGAAATATTTACCTGGTAAAGGGCAATAAAGGAAACCACACCAGATATGGCCAACTTCATAGGAAAACGGAAAACTGGAACAAAGAACATTGGAAATTATGAGATAAAACTTAAGAAAACATGCAAATGAAATCTGACAGAACAAAAGGTTAAAAGGCAAATCACTGTTGAATGCTTACCATCCTCAGGTGTATAAATGTAAGACTTCACCGCCTCTTCCATCCTCCGGAGCAGGTGGGGCTTCTCTGTGCTTGATGCTCTGCAGACACAGAAAGGACATGAGGTTTTAAACTGTTAAACTCCTTTATGAAACCAGTGGGATCCAACCTTGGGCCTCTCCCACATCATACATCCTACATAAGTCTACGGCATAAAAATCCACAGGTTCATTATTTGCCCCAACCGTCCCAATAGACATACAAGTTATTAGCATCTAGCCAAAATGATCTATTAACATATTTATATTTTAACTGATTAAGCAGGTTCATGCGGGTGAGGAGCCCGTCCTAGTTCTTTATTTTCACACACACACACACACACACACACACACACACACACACACACACACACACACACACACACACACACACACACACACACACACACACACACACACACACACACACACACACACACACACACACACACACACACACACAAACACACACACACACACACACACACACACACACACACACACAGTCCCTTCCAATCACAAATGTGTCAAAAGAGCTATTTATCATGTCCATATCTTTATCTCACAATCTATCTATGCACCACTAGGGTAGGCAGAGTATAACAATAACCTTACAGCCAGCCGTCCCTGTTTAGCTGAACAGTATATAAATCAAACAAGTGAATTGTGAATATCAACAGTTATTACTGTATTGAATGAGTGGGGGAGACACACACACACCGATCTGCCACACACACAGCAGACTTCATTATGTTAAAAAAAATCCTGTGCAACTCAATATTACAAATATGAATCATTCACTTGACCTTAGTAGTAAGAGAGAATTAAAAGAATTTCATTTAAGGTGAGATCAATGACTTTTTTCCAGTCACACATATATTGCCAAATTGAGGTTACCAACTGGATAACCATGTAGCATGTTAACAGTAGAGTAGCATTCATTTCTCACCCAACACTGGACGGCTTCTTCTTCTGGAGGATTCTCTTCACATAGTCTCGGTAGTAGCTGCTGTCCAGATCCTAGGGAAGGAGCAGAAATCAAAAAATATCTACCAAATATATAAAGATTTGCTTGCATGTCACACATTTTATGATGGCATTCACAAATGAATAACCGTACTTCAGTTAGCAAAACAATGTTTTACACGATCTTATCATGTGCATTAGCATTCCTATTTTTTTCAGATTGCAACTACTCCTTATAAAATAATCTTTCCCATTGAACAAACATGAGAGTGGATTTTAAAGTTGTGGAAAATCATTCAATAACAATATAACCAAGCGGCCCGGATATTACCAAAGACGACAAAAATAATTAGGTTATCTGTGTAAATATGAATCCAAGCTGCCTTAAAACAGCTAAATATGTCGTCCAGCATATCTGAACCAATCGCTCGGTGGCAGGACGTTTAAACCCTGTGTCGTTGATGAGCCTGCCTCCACGCACAGGCCTCAGCCTTGCTTTGTTTCCCCGCGGTTGGAGATTAGTGGAATAATCAGCGCATTGTGCCTCCTTGGCCTCCAACACTGCACCCTTGTCATAATCTGCTCAGCAACATAACGTAAACGAATTAGATCAAATCTGCTTACGATGATCAGGTCCAACGCGGGCTGTGGTGGGAGCCCCACTCTCTCTCCATCCACATGCTGCCACCATCCTAAACCCCCTGACTGCTAGGCTGCTTACGGTTGTCCCTCACATGTACGGAATCACAAGACACTAGTGTTTCTTCTAAGTCAGGGCTATTTAAAGTTACACAAGTAGGGGCTATTTAGGTAACAACACAAATGAAGGGAAAGAGAGGCATTCCGATGCGAGCCAGTTGCATAGTCAAGACCGCACAACGAACAAATGTGTTTCCTTGGGCAACCCATTCACCCTCGGGACAGACTGGGTTCACCTGGACAGACGTACCTCTCCACCATTATTCTTCTCTGTGCCCTTTAAGCCCTTGAAGAGGAGGAGCGGATACTGGAAGCTGAGGAATGCCAAGCAGGCTATTTGTGGAAGGCTGGCGAAGAGGTCGTAATACTTGTGGATCTGAAAAGTAGAACAGAGAATTAGCATTAAGGAGCTATTTTGAGTGCTTTGTTTGGGTCGGGGGGAATATAAGGAATTCACTGTGTTTTTAATTAGCCATTAGGCACATATCTTTCATGATTTAGCTTTAATTAAGTAGTATTAAGTACTCCACACTTGTAAATTAACATATTTCTACCTAATCCTTAAACCGCAATGAGTGCCATGGGTCTGAGACTCTCTATAGTCATAGATTCCCCACAGGGACTCAAAGCAGTACACCATTCTATGCAGGGTGTGGTCGGCTCCCTTCACCCGGAGGTGAATGGCCGGTCGGGTGGCCGTGCCAATCAGACACGAGGTGATGACAGCCGCACAATGCAGAGCCCGGGAGCATCTTCAATGGATTGGCACTGAACTGATTAACTGTGGCAAAGCCTCTTCATCAAGAGCAGACACTAAGACCGATTCATGTGGACGCTCTTGGCCATTCAGTGTGGAGGCCGTCCGCACAATGTGTCCTTTCTGCGGTTGCCCGGGCCCTGAGAGGCATCGGGAGCGGAGACACCGGCGACTAAAGGCCTTAACCGTGCCATCGCAAATGCAACCTGACAGCCCCATCCGGATCCGTTCAGGACCCTGGCTGTGATCAGGCCCTCTAGTCTGAGTAACCAGTGGGTCTCCAGCACACCCACAGACCTCAGACACACGGCCCACCAGAGGCTGTACCTCGTTCGTGTTCACCGCAACCACGTCCACCCAGTGTACATTCCTGTCCTCACCTGGGGTGTCGCGGGGCAGTCGATTTTCTGCCACACCAGGACGCTAAAGTGTGTCCATGACAACAGGCTCCCGAGCACATAGCCCACTTTGTTATGTAAGGTCCCACATGCCAGGAGCGGGTAGCACAGCGCCGGGTAGTACAGCAGGGCCAGGATCATCCAGTTCTCTGTGAGCACACAGGGCCGGGGACAAAACATCAAAAGACTGCCAGGGGAGGCTCCGATATCAAACAGGAGAGCCGCCCGGCCCGGCGATGAGGTTTTTGACGTCCACAAAA
Organism: Gadus chalcogrammus; assembly: GCF_026213295.1. Lineage (NCBI taxonomy): Eukaryota > Metazoa > Chordata > Actinopteri > Gadiformes > Gadidae > Gadus > Gadus chalcogrammus. The sequence goes on from NC_079420.1 coordinate 21,781,270, forward strand.
CCTGATTTTTTTGTGATTCATAGGTCACTAGAAAGTGGTGAATGGTTTGGGATTTTCAAACCGCCACGGAATTTCCTGCAATGCTAGCATAGTAGTGATTTGGGATTAAGTGGAATCACAGCAGACTGACTTCTTTAAACCTTATGTAATCATGCCACGTTATTGCATAAGGTCATTATATACATAGAGTTATGAACATGATCTAGTCCATTGTCCTATGAATCAAAGCTTTGTTTCTGGACGAATGCCAGCTTTTTCAAAGGGGAAAGAAGTTCACATTCATGCAATACATTTTGAAGAAAAGTGTCAGATATGCCAGACTTCTCGGACACGAGGCATTTGAAGAGATCGGAACTTCAAGCTGCCGTTGGAAGTTATTTGGAAAATTAACAACCTATAATAAAAAAGTACAAATCTCCATGTGATGCATATTCAGGAAGAAAACAAATCGGTAAAATGTAAAGAAAGGCCTGTGAAGCCGACCGGTGATTGAGAGGAACGTTAACTGAGGCGAGGCGACCAGCTTACGTTTGTTCTCTGGGTCTGTGATGAAGGGCAGGGGGTTCGGGGAGACCACCAGACCGCAGAGTTTACAGAAGAGCACGCCGAACACCGCCACGCCCAGGCCCTTGTGCTGGGTGTGGTCCAGGAAGTTGACCGGACTGTGGATACAAGCAGCGGGCGTTTAGGTATTTAGAGCTGGGGTGTGAGCAGCTGGGGTCCAGAGCGTTATCAAACCTCAAGCAACGCATTGAAGAGCAATCATCTGTTGACATATGCTAAGACATTTTGGAGATCCTTCACTTGGTTCCAGAGGAAGGAGGTGGAACGCACCTGAGCAGCCCTGGCAGTCCTCTCTGTCCGTCGGCCAGCTTGGTCCGCCTCGCTAGAATGGCCAGGATCAGCATGACGACAAGCTACAACACACGCACACACACACACACAAACCCCAACACACACACACACAAACACACACACACACACACACACACACACACACACACACACACACACACACACACACACACACACACACACACACACACACACACACACACACACACACACACACACACACACACACACACACACACACACACACACACACACAGAAACACACAGAAACACACACAGACACCACAATTGATGACCATCTGACCTGAGACCAAACCCCCCCCCGGGTTTGAGACCTCCATCAGTGTGGCCTCCTCGCTCATTAGGACGCTCCAGGGGTCAAATGTGAGGGATGCTTAATCATTCAGGGCGGAGGACTATTGAAAGGGAGTTCCATGACCGGTCATGACCTCAAGACTTTGAGGAAACAAGGCCCTAGACCGCTGTCTCCGGCCCTGCCACGCTGGGGACAACGAGGGCTGCTTAGAGGAATCCAAATATAAATACGACTACAATGTGTTCCACCTGCAAAGGCCAGAGTTATGTACCTAACAAATAAGGCCTACATGAAGGAGGGTGTGGAGTTGTGTCGACACTAGTGTTGCTGCTAGCTTTGTTTCTGCAACACACGAGGGATGTCCTGGTGCGCTGGAGTCCCATGCGGTGTCATGTTATATACGTTATGTTATACATGTTTTATACTCACAGACACAGCAGTGATGCAAATGTGGTAGAGTCTGTCGTCAGCCGTGGGGTCACACGGGGAGATTATTCTTGAAATGAGAAGGAAAGAAGGAAAGAAAGAAACACGGACAACGGTTATAATCTGTCGGAACTTTAAAACTTTAAAGCTCGGCTAAACCTCTCACGCCTCGGCGTCAGGAGACCATTTGTGGCCGTTGAAATCGCATACCAGAGATTTGCATGTCGACGAATTGTAGTCGACGCCGTGTCACGGGGTAGAACAACAAAAACACCTGAGCTCTGTTTCACGTTCGCCTGAGGAACCTGAGGACCGGAGGACGCCGGCGGGGAGATGAACATAACTCTGATAGCATATTCATTCAGACGACGCCATCAGATACTGGGTGACTTCACAGCTAGTTCTGGTCGGGCCGGTTTGGGCCTTTAACAATAACGGACGACAAACTCAGTGGAAATAAGTGAAAGTGTTTTCATGACTGGATGGCTGTCTCATCTCTGTCCTGATTGTGGATTGTTTGTGTATCTTAGGGCACCAAAAAATTTGCCAGTGTACACGGCGCAAGCAAAGCAGACTGTTGTGAGATTTAAGGCTCTGTCGGGACTCACATTTGTATAATCTGGGAGCTGAAAGCACAAAGCTTTCAGGCCCTGAACTCCCCGGGTCTAAGCAATGAACAGCGGGACGTTTGGTTGCTTGGAGTGGGAGCCACATATTATCACGCTTACAGACTAAGCACATTTAGTGAGAAGAAATTATCCTTTGATGTCCCTTTTTAGTAGGTAGTCACCAAACAAATGATTGACTATAAATTAACATGAACATAAACAAATGAATTCCATCGCTCCTCTGTTGGTTCAGCCCTCAGAAGCCATTTTCTAAATCCCCATGAAAGCCCTACCCTGTGGTCTTTCGGTTTGCGCAACAGTGCTTCTGTAATAAGGAATTCAAATACGAGTATTGATGAGCAGGAACTATTGAAAGGAAGCCATGAAACGTGTTATTCGCTCGACATGGCTCACAGGTCTGGTTTTAACCTCAGGTCCAGCTGGGTTCCCCATTGATGGTGACTTTCCCTGACTAAGCAACACTTTCCATTGTATCTTCTCAGTTATACCTTGATTTGATGAGTTTTGCAGCAAAATATTAACACTTAATGACATGAATGCGAGCCTTATATGCCCCAAAGTGACCCCGACTGATCACTGTGACTGGGTGAACTCTGTGAGCTGTTTTGCTGCTCATTCTCAATGGGTTACCTGCAGAACACATGGTCCAGAAACACCTCTCCATCGGCGAGATGGAGGATCACCTCAGAGGACAGCGCAGCAGCGCTACAGTACTCTTTATACAGGTTTATACAGGTTTGATAAAGACAGGTCAAGTCAAGCTAAATTGGTTTGCTATGAACATATTTCCGGAGGGGATTTGTAACAATGCTGTGATGCATCTTGCATCGTGAGCATTGCAAAGGGACCACCACCTTACCAAACTGTTCTTTAGGCACGTTGAACTTGTTCACATGGATGTTTTACTAGGGAATTGCCTGAATGGCCGCCAGCACTGCAGCTATTCCAGCTGATAATAATGCTCAGGTTGAACCAGAGACTAGAGCATGTTTATTCAACAGATAGGCTCCATGTGCCAGAGGCAACTAATATCACTGTAAAAACGAAGACTTGTGGTTCAATAAGAGCTTAAGAGATTAAAACACACATACAAAGCATCAATGAATGTGATTTAGTTTAAACTGTAAAAAAGGGAAGTTCTTAAAAAAGTTAAACAAAGTTGAAACTCTATGTCAGAGAGAGATGGGAGTGCTTAACACATCATGGATTTAGCACACTTTACACACATTTAACCCTTTTAATACTTACTCAAGCTGTACCCTGGGCGGTACGGGCTCCAGCACCGGGTACTCGTAGTCGAGCAGAGCATCCTCATCCATAGCGCCGCTGACCGTCTGAGAAAAATCCAGAGTCCTTAAGGTTCACCGTCCCGGCTGTCTAGAGCTGGACTGATAGGATAGCCCTTCTGTGGAGAGAGACCGGCAGACCAAAAAGAGAAAGTTTCTCCCAAGTTAGTCAGTGCTGTGGCAATATCAATGCTGTCCCCGACTCCCTGTTTTGTTCCCCTCTCTTTCACTCCCTCTCTCTCTCTCTCTCTCTCTCTCTCTCTCTCTCTCTCTCTCCCCCGCCCTCTCTGTCTGGTAACTCTTCCACCGAGCCTGTGTTCAGGTGACCAACAAGTCTTACTGTGGAGCTGAGAGTGACGTGACAGGTCCTGGCTGCAGGGTGCCAGCCAGCCACCCCCCCAACCCCCTCCCCCCGTCACACCCCACACACACACCCACACCCCCACAACCACTCACACAAACACTTCAGATGAGGATTACCATGGTGGAAAACTGGGAAACGGTTGAGAGGAAGAGTGTGTGTAAGAGGAAGGTGAGGCGGGGGGGAGATTACTGTGTCATGGACAGCCAATCTGCAAGGCCACAGGCAGCTCTGTTTTGGTTTCTATCCACCCCAAACGTACTTGATTACCTACCCACCGATTAAGGGGCCAAGACCTTTATAAAGCACAGGCTAACATCGGCAGCAGGGCCGGCGGACATTGCAAAGCCCTTCCCGCACAGCTCGCTGTGTCAGTAAATGGGAAGTTCTCCATCTTTTCCTTTTAGTCATCGTCTTCAGTTTCTTCATTCAGAATAGGTTGCCAAATCCCCCCCTATCAAATGCATCCAACGTGGCCACTAGGAAACCCACAGCAGATGTACTTTCTCCCTGTTGCCGTGTAACGCTACCCCCTCATCCTGATAAAGAGTTCAGCCTGCAGTACTTTTGTCTGCTCAAGACAAAACAGCGACAAGATGCAGACTTGAATAGGAAAATAAATATGGCTCCATTTCTTATAATGTGCCAGTTATGAATAGCTGTGTGTGAATGAAGAGTGTGTCCCTTTCATATGACTATTGAAAAGAAATAGGAAAGATGAAATCTGATGGTGGGTGTTGGGAATGAGTCGTGTCACCAAATACGAGCTAAATAAACGTGACATTTATTTAACAGCCACTCATTATGGGCACGAGTCAATGACTAACATGTGGTACTTAGTCTATGCTCGAAGAAACATACGAGAAAAAGCCGTACTTAGGGAGAGCTGTTAAATGTCCATAGAATATTTTTCCTGCAAGGTGTAAGCATGTGATGAGACGCCTCCACCACAGTGGCCTTCTGGCTGCGGCCTCAGAACAGAAGGACCTAATCTGACCAGGGATTAGTTCTGCATCCAGGTTCAGCGTGCCGAGACTAAGGCTGTGTTGCAATCCAGCCTGCTTGTCAGAATACACTCATTATGCCGGGATTACGGTCAAAGGTTGTTGAAAGAACAACAAAAAGCCACGCTAAAACTCCTGAGAAAACAGAACATCCACGGAATAATAATAAGCCAACAAATCATGTCGACCGACACAAAAAAGCGGCCAGGAAAATAAAGGGGTCACTGGACAAAGAATGCTTTGAAGAGTTATAATTGCATCAGTGGGGCGGCGGTTTGATTATAACGGACAGTTTGTTGCTGATTTAGCAGTGGGTGTTGTTAACCTACTAAAAACCCGGGGTCCTAACAAGCCTGTTGACAGGAAACGTTGAGATTTGTTAACGTTATTCATTATTTATTATTTTAATGGAGGCTGAGATCGAAATGCACTGCCTTAGAGTGATGTCAATTGTTGAATGATAATTAAAACACTCAGACTAACCCATCACTGTTTTGCAAAATAAGCCGACCAACACACACTACTTCACACAGGTCCATTTCGTCAAGATTGATGCTCTTCCTAATGACTTTCATATCCGCCATCATCATTCAGTCCGTGGGGAGCCTGTACCTCCATGCTGGAGACTCTAATTGTGTTCAGCCCGCACGGATTCAATTGATTAAAATAACCCAGTCCACATTCGTCTTCTGCATGACACATTTGGCCATTTATCCGATCAATGTCAACATGGTAATTTTGTTTTTTATACTTTCATCCATTTTTCGTAATGAAGCAAACAGCCTACAAAGAAAGATTATTCCCAGGCTGCTGAGAAAATGCCAATCATAACACATGTTCCCTCCTGATTGGGTCACACGATGGCGGGAACTCTCTCTGCTTTAACAAGTCGGCCACATCAACTGAGACTCATCGGGTGCAGGTGGGTGTCGATTATTCCAGAGTAACTTGAATGAAATGTATTAATATATTCTTCTCTCCTTAGCATATTCAATCACTTGGTTAAAATGGTTCAGTGCAGCCAAAACAATGTGTGTGCATGGCGTCTGGAAGATCTCACCATGACCAGTCCCTGATAAGCTTGGCCTCCTCCTGGCCGCGGAGCACCTAGCAGCACACAAGGTACGCAACACCTCACCTCAGGAGCACACCGGTGAATATCAGTGCTCTTGTGGTTTTCATGGACCCCCCATTTCAGATAGCTTAACTATTTACTAAAAACATAAGCTACGTTTTGTATGAGCTTACCTACTGCCGAACGTTGCTCAGGGTAGCATGAGCCTGGTGTAGAAATGAACTGGAAGAGTTTTGGAGTTGGGTTTGCCAACTTCGGTAATTTGTGATAGGCCTGCAAGGAAAACACTGGCGAGCCACTCTGCAGTGTTTTAAACAGAGCTCAACACCTTCTGCAACAAGTTGAGAGGACTTTGACCTCATTGTATCTATACAAGGTCAACATCGTAAACATTTAGAGGGCTTGGCCAAACAAAGAAAATCTATAAAAACATAAAGCAATGGTCTCTGACAACATGACTATCTCCCTATTAACTATTATTACGTTATCGTAAGCGTGTGTTTTATTGGAGTCGAGTGTAGAACTAGTGTATTCCATATATACTGTATCATGAGCTCTGTTGTATTGATCCCAAGGTTTGTTCAAGACCCCCCTTGTTATTGGTGACAAATGCATCACGGTTCTGTGGTAGAACCTGGTTGAAGAAGGCTACTACACCTAGGCACCTGAACATATATCGGATATATTTCTGTTCATATTATGCTTTTGTCTAGATTGAGCAGCTCTTGATTTAAAAGAAGGATTTAAACCAGCTAAACCAAAACCAATATCTTAAATGTGTTGAATCCACTCAAAAGTGTCTGGAATGTCTCATTATGAGGCATACTTTCAGATGCAATAAAGTGTCGCTGTAGTTATATTTCAGTAATTTATTAATTTAGTTAAAAACAAATAGAAAACAAATATTTAGGTTTTTGTTAAAGTCGCAATGGGTAACATTTCTACTAGCTCGTAGTTTAAAATGAGCCAGCTATATCTGTTGTCAATGCTCATCGACAGTGATTTCCATAATGCTATCAATAAAAACACATCCTGTAACTGATATATTCTACAAATAACAAATGCTGGCCAGCCCGTAGCACCTTCTTTGTTTGCAAGAATTGTTCTATTGACATTCCCCAAATCCCTCCCTTACACCAGTTTACACCAGCCAGCCAATCTAGTTAATCTAGTTCAGTTCAGACAGTAGCACAGCCAGTAGGATTGGACAGAACACCATTATTTATTTATTTTATTCTGAAAGTCTTCTGCAAACAGATAGCGGGGGCTCAATCTTACACATTTTGACTATATATATTTATTTTAAATAATATATATATATTATTGATGAACCAATCTGCTGAATCTTTCAAAATCATCTGATCCAGTGACAGAATGGATTCCCTTGGCTGACACCTGTAATGTAGAAACAGATATCAGTAAATTTAGCTCATTGTAGTCTTCTTGAGATCTCACCTTTTCAGAAATGCCTCTATACCTTATATAATAAAATATATAGACAATAAGAAAAATGTGGACTCTGTGGTGCAAAAATATACTTGAGCTGAAAAGACTACTGATAATGGGATCTTATAAACCACACAGCATAGGACAACGAAACGCTGGTAGCAGTAGCCAGTGGCCTCAAATACACGCCTCAGCCAACAAGGCAGGTTGAATTTAGAAATGTCTTTAGTTGAAGCTTCTTCGGTACACAGAATATCAGTGCACTAATCATGGCAGAGGTGTCTGAAAACGTCAAGCTGGAGCAGAGTAGAGCCGTAGGGAAACTAGATCTATTTTGCATAATCTCTCCCAAGGAGAGAACTGCTGGACACTGGACACACCGGTACAGAGAGAACTGGCACGAGGAGCAGCTAGAGCACCGGTTACGTACAGAAGTAGGGGGGGAGGACACAGGTGGGCCGGGGCAGGGGATCACACAGGAGGGAGACAACATGGGGGCAGGAAGTGAGGAATCCTGAAACGAGACAATAGGTGAGTATCTTCAAAGGAAAACAGGAAATAATACCAACAGCTAATAAAACAACATCTTAGGTTCAACCCTCCTGTATATTAATCAAAAGGCAGTCATCCCATTCCGGCAGACAGTGCTGTACTCCGTCTGTCTCAGGCGCGTTGTGATTGGCCAGCCCGTGCTCTAGATGGATGATGAGGAGACTAAGTGGATGCTGATACATAGATCTCATCCATCCAGTCCTGTTCAGAGAGCCCTATTTAACCATTCTGTCAGTGGTAATGCAATTGTTTCCCCTCAAATGTCCTTCGGGCGCTTCGGGTACATTAACGGAGCTTGACAGGAAGTTACTGAGGATTTGTTTGTTTAGAAATGATGTGAGTGTGAGCAGCATATTAGTTCTATGGTTCATTAGTACTGGAATACATTTAAAGACATGTGTTTTTTGGCATCATAGTTTGTTTTTCTAGTAATCGGGTACAAAGTGCTAGTGTATTGATTTGTTTTCCACGTTTCGTGCTATCAATATAGCGATTATTATTCTGTTTGAACGAATTGAGCAGCTGGTGCATATTTTGCATAATGTATATTTTGAGCATTACCTAAAAGAGAAATGTCAACCTCCACGATATAAGAGATGTAATTTATTAAACGTACTGTGTATGTGAGCCTACTGTCAGTCTCTCAGGGCATTTGCTTTTCCAAATCGTAAGAGTTCCACACAATGAAATGAATCCCCACATGCAGAGCATAATTGCTATCAAAATGCGGAATTTGCCAAACTGTCCCAAATGAGCGATTCAAGGGCGGAGAATACTAATACGCTGTTAATGTCTCGTGTGTGAGCCCCCTGACAGCCATATATTTGAAAGCACTGTTTTCGTTCAGCAGATCTCATACCAATATGAACGGTAGACCCAAATGGGGAATAATGAATAGCTGGTTTTCATAAGATGAACCGTATGTATTGATGCAAACACTTTGTAATCTTACAAATACTATATGAGCTGACGTTCTGCTGTTTTTGTTTGCATGTTTCTCAGTTGCTCTCCATTTGACAGCGTCTCATCGATGGAGCATCTCTCTTGTTATTCATTTTCTCCATGAGATATTTCTGATGAATAATGTAGTGGTGGGTTGGGGCTGCAGACGTCTTTTCTCGGTCCAGAGGTGCTGGGGGCTCACACATCTCAAGAGCCATGGATGTAGAAGCCAAATCAAAAGCATTGCATGGTTTCCACTGGCGGGGTGAAATATCCTCTGATACACAGGGGGGTATGATTTCAGAAGGATAAAAATTGATTTTTGCAGTGTCCTTACTAATTAATGCATCTTCCAATGTACACACTATCTTTCCCCTTATGCATTTCAACATATTTTTCTGCATGTAACCCTTTTTGCAAGGGTTCATATAGTAAATCATGGCACTTTTAAAGGATTTTATTGAGCCATTATCCTTATTCAAGTTATATTTAAACTGAGGGAATATGTTGATATCAAGCTACGGAATAGATTAAAATTGTAAGAATATGGATCCTTAAAAATCACAGCGTGTTTCTGTTGTTCGTTCATTCTACAGGTTAGCTTAGTTAGGCTATCTTTAAATCTTTATGGGATTTGACCTATTGGGTCTCCTGTTACGACAGAATTTGGACCGCCAGTCATAAATTCCAACTATTGTTTATTTATTCAAACCAAAACCTTGTAGGGAGGGAGATGCATATTGGTTTGCTTTTGATAAATCGGTCGGCACATGAGATGTGCTGCAATGCTATAACACAGCACACACACTTCCCGTTTCAGGAAGGTAGACTTGGTTTGGGCTCTGAACAGCTACCAAAGAAAGTAGCTTATATTATGTATCATAAATATTTGGGGGAATTTGTCTTTGTGCAAGAGCCTTTTTGATGTCTATCGTGTTTCTGAGGAAGCTCTTGCAAAACAAACCGCACCATTTGTTTCTTTGATGACCCAGCGAAGATGATTTGTAAATGTCACAACTGACCAGTTGACGTGGTGTTGGGTGGCCAGAGACACCCACATGGTGAAGTCCCCCCCCCCCCCCCCCCTCCCGGCCACCAGCCCCTGCTGTGATCTCGCAGTACGTGGCAGCAGCAAAAGGCTTCTCACCCATTGCCCTGCAGACCAAACCAAGACCCACCGTGTTCTCCAAACACTCAGGGCTCGACCCCCACACTCATAAATTAGGTTTCGTCAACAATCCAACCAGGTCCTTCTCGTGTGTGTGACGCTCATAATACACGTGTGATTGCCATGCTGTTTAACACTTACTAAGAGAGTAGTTGTTAATGGAAACGCTGACTGCTGTAAGAGAAGATCACACTGTTCTGGTGTTATCTTAAAGATCAGGGAAAATCTAATTAGAGCAGATCCAATTAAATGTGGATTATCCACCATCTCTCTCTCTCTCTCTCTCTCTCTCTCTCTCTCTCTCTCTCTGTCTCTCTCTCTCCCTCTCTCTCTCTCTCTCTCTATTTCTATATGCATATATATATATATATATATATATATACATATACACACAGAGGCATATACACACAGAGGCATATACACACACATGCATAAACACACACTCAATAAATGAATACATATTTAGTTCATAGGTGTACTGCAGATCTTCCCATCCCCAGTGGGACTGTGGTGCAGCGTTGATATTTGCATTTGGGTTTAAATTGGAAATGTTTCAAAGCGTGCCTGGTGGAATGACCCACCGGTGTTATGGGATGTGAAGGCTCCGGTCTGCGCTCCTCCACTGGGCTCTGATGAAAGATGGAGGTGATGTTTGGAGACAGGAGCACATCGTCTGAGAAAGCCCCCCTGTCGCTTTCTGCTGTTGTTGAGGTGGAGGACTACGTCTCTCATCTTAGTCTACGCAGAAATCACTCTTGAAAAGATTAGTCACGGTGTTGCATTACTGAAACAGCCATTTTTTCCTCCTAGATGTAATTGTACTTTTGATATTCCTCACTAGCTTTTAAGGTGACATCATGCTATTGATTCCTTGTATGGCTAAGATGGCACACTGGGTCATATTTCACCCCCAAGGGGGGGGGGTGGGGGGGAGGGGCAGAATACATTACATTATCTCCCCCACACGCTGCACACGCCTCCAAGTCCACTTCAAAGCTGCTGCTTCAAAGACACATGTGCGGTTCACCTCTCCACCCGGACTCCCCGACGGCCGTCAGTCAGTCCCCAGCAGAGAGGAGCCGCTCCACGGAGGAGGCGGGAGACGACACCTGCCTGGGCTCCAGCAGCCACTCGGGTCACTCCTGCTCATGCCCTCGTTAGGTCTTCATCAGTGCAGGAACGTATCATCATGTCCGTGCCTCAGTGAGGGGGTGGGAGGGGGAGTATGTATCTAGACGAGGCCCTTAAAGGAGGGTCTGCTCAGCAGAGCCTGAAGCCCTTTACAGAGGGAGGGCTCATTGTTGTCGTTGCTGATTATGATGTTGCACTGCAATTATCCTGTTTTCATGTCTAAAGTGCCTTCAGAGTGATGTGATTGTGTGCGATGCTTTGTGAGAGCATCATGATTATCCTTCAGAGGAATATGAGGCGGTATTAAAGGAGGCATTCCACACCAATCCTGACGTTAGAACAGTCCTGCTCTTTGGCTGTCCATTTATTTTAGAATTATTAGAAATACGTTTAATTAACGTATACAAATATAATTACATACATTATCAAAAGGAATTGTGTAAAAGTAATTCACTGATATGTGCACCACATGATTATGAAACATTTGACACCACAATAAGTTCATAATCCATTATTTCTAGTGGTCTATATAATAATGCTACATTTCATAATAGAAAGTCTGGTGGTCCCTCGGGAGACTGATTGCACCAGAGTGTGAGCTGTGGTCTGGTGGTTACAGAAGAACATCTCAATGTGTTGGCCTGAAGGCCCTCTGAATCATGCTCAGCTTGAACTAAAGCTTGGTTCCCATCCAGTTTGCTCATTAGCTCCTCACCAATGTCCATTTGGTCCCTGACCGCGGTTGACACCACTTTGTTTAAATGATCTACCGGTCTTGAAATGACTTCTGTAGCAGGATTGTCAGCATCAGTTTGGTCAGTTTTGGTCTAATGTCAACTATGCATATTTTTATAACCCCATTTATCATTTACTACCAAGCCATTTAGTATCATGATAAAAGACAAACTACTGATCAAATGATCTCTTGTTCCATACGATTAGCCAATCAGTAGCTCCGGAACACTGACACACATCATGGTGAAAGGCTGCATTATGAAATACTGCATTGTGTAATAGACCATTTCGTTAGTTATTGTTAGTTATTGTTGCGTAACTGCGGTGATAAAACCGCTACTCAAAAAGCCTGCCCTAGATCCTGAATTAGTCAGCAACTATCGGTCTATATCGAACCTGCTCTTTCTGTCCAAGGTACAGGAAAGGATTGTAGCAAAGCAAATCGTCGAGTATCTGACGGGGAACAATCTCTTCAAACCCTTCCAGTGGGGATTCAGGAATTTCCACTCAACTGAAGCTGCTGTGACAAGAGTGGTAAATGATATCCTTCTTGCTTTGGATAAAAATGCGAGCTCGATGCTTGTGTTGCTGGACCTCAGTGCTGCGTTCAACACGATCGACCACAGCATTCTTCTTCGCTGTCTATAGCACTTTGTTGGTTTCGGGGGCATGGCTCTTCGCTGGCTTGAATCTTACCTCACAGATAGAACACAATTTGTTCTCCATGAGGGTTCAGAATCGAAGCACTGCAAACTATGCTTTGGTGTACACAAGGGTCAGTCCTTGGTCCATTGCTTTTTGCAATCTACATGCTTCCCTTGCGAAGTTATCCGCAGTTTTGGAATTAGCTTCCACTGCTACGCGGATGGCACCCAACTCTTTATTCCTGTAGAACCGAGGGACTCGGTTGAATCCTGTCGTGCTGCGGTGAAGAATTGGATGCCATAGAACTTCCTGCAGCTTAACACTGGGAAGACAGAGCTGATAATTATCGGCTCAAAACGGGACCAGAGAGAATTTCAGAATGTCTCACTGTGGTTGGATGGCTTCGCCATCCCACAGAGTGCATCTGTCAGAAATCTTGGTGTCCGGTTCGACCCTCAGGTGTACCAACATTTGACCAACATGCTAGAAGTATAACTAGAATTGCATTTTTCCATATGAGAAACATTGAAAAAAAATCCGACCAATGTTATCTGCAGAAGATTCAGAGACACTGATTCATGCATTTATAGCATCAAGACTGGATTATTGTAATTCATTGTTCTCGGGTCTACCTAACTCTACCATGAGAAGTCTACAGCTTCTACCGAATGCTGCAGCTAGACTGCTGACTAGAACGAGAAAGTTTAATCACATCACTCCTATTCTCGCCTCCTTGCACTGGCTACCAATAACTTCCAGATCGGATTTTAAGATGCTACTGCTAACCTATAAAGCCTTGCATGGACTAGCTCCATCCTACCTGAAGGACCTCATCATTCCTTATAGTCCTTCTCGGTCCCTCCGGTCTTCGGGAGCTGGCCTTCTTTCACTACCGAAGGTTAAAAAGAAATCGTCTGGTCAGAGAGCGTTTGCCTATCGAGCCCCCTTCCGGTGGAATAGGCTGCCACCGGTGATCAGGGACGCTGACTCTGTGGAGCTATTCAAGGAAAGCTTAAAACGCACGCCTACAGTCTTCTGTTTGAAACCTAGGGGTGGAAAACGATACAGATGCGATGTGAAGACCACTGCGTGTTTGTTTGTGCTTAATAAGTGTCTTAATACAGTTACTAAACTAATAGAAGAATACATTTCCACTATGCACTTTTCCGTTTTAGTTCACTATTCTGTCTGTTCTAGCGTGTTACGGTGACTGGACTGGATGCCTGGACTCTCCTCATGGTTAACAGGCATACACCACATCATCAATATACAGTAATATGATTTGCATGTATTTACTTGTATGTAAATTATGGCACCCATTGCACTCCTGACTATCCCTGGAAGAAGGGATCCCATACTAAGTGTTTCTTCTCAAGATTTCTTCCATGCTTATTCTAGGGAGTTTTTTCTTGCCCTTGAGGGGGCTTGGGTAAAGGGGGGTGTCATTCATATTTGGCCTGTTAAGCCCTTTGAGACTGTAATGGTGATTAAGGGCTATACAAATAAAGCTGAATTGAATTGTTATGAAATATGTTTAATAGTATTTTTTATATTATTACATATAACATTAAAACAATACCTTTCTAGATATAATTATGCAATTATATATTTATTAAATTTATAATCAGTATTTTATGTATTACATTTTGAGTGCCTCGGTCCTCAATATATTGAGAGCTCTATCAAGGTTTTAAAGAATCAGGGAAAATAACTGACATGGAAAACCAAATAAATCTATATGATCATCTTTTTATCACATGAAACACTAAGAATTACATTTTAGAAGACCTTGCAGAATAGCAAGATTCCAAGAACGGGATGTGAAACCAGATTACATCACATGAAACACTAAGAATTACATTTTATAAGACCCTGAACATAACATGTAGATTTTCCATCACAAAAACCAAATAAATCTATATGATCATCTTTATGTTTTTTTCTTTGTTGTTTACTCAGGAGATCACACAGCGTATTGGTTTAAAAGTGTTTAAAACAGTGTACTAGCCTACTTTTTAAGAACTGCATCGCTAGTCCTCTTCTTGCTGGCTAATGCATTCAGGGCCTTCGGCTGTTGAATGTAGTTGATACAGAAACCTTGTCTGCATCGCGGGGGGACTCATGCTTTGTTCTAACATTGACATTCAATCCATTATGCATAGGATTTTGTGTTTTTATTCAACCGTATATGGTTCATTACGTTTGTAAGCTGTGCTTACGTATTTCAATTTGTATTTCAAAAAATGGTTTGGTAAGGGAGTACTACAAAAAATCCAGCAATTCAAGGACCACATATGACCCCTTGATCCATATCCATATCTCTATTCAATAATGTGGTCATCAGTATTGATGCTGCTGATGATAATGACGATGATGATAACGATGATGGTGATTATGCCTATCAGACCAGCAATGCTCAGCGTCCATGTGTGCATGGACAGTGATGTGTTACCCCTGACTCCTGGGTTAAATCCAGGTTATCTGAGTTGCTGAGTGCTGCACAAGCTGGTTGTTTTTAGGAACATGGTGGACGATCGCTGCTGAATGGGCCAAGCGGTCCTGCAATGATGAGCGTTTGCTCTGCAGGTTATTGGGGCGCTCTGCTGGGATGTTGAACAAGGCTTCCTGCGTACCTTTTTCTGTCTTTAATAACATACGTTAAACACTGATAGCCAACAGACAGAAGGAGGCTTGTTTGCTTCTTTCCTTCACTCCTCCGCATGTACTGTCTCTGTATCCAAGGCCTGATTGATTGACAGCTAGAATCCATGAGATCCTCTGTGGACGTGTTATTGCTCTGGGTCATAGGTAACCTATCTCAAATAGGCCTCGGAATCCAACACACATACACATGCACACATACTCACACACACACACACCCAAAAACGCACACAAACACACACACACACACACACACACACACACACACACACACACACACACACACACACACACACACACACACACACACACACACACACACAAACGCACACAAACACACACACGCATAGAGACACACACACACACACACAAAACACACACACACACACACGCACCTTCCCATATTTTTCAGTCCACTGTATTTTTTGCTTCTGGTTAAACAATTTTGAGCCGAGGATGAATTATTGACCAGTCTGGGGTCCGGGGAGACGTTCTTCACGCTGTTGTTATCCGTCCTCACGTGCACAGAGGTCTTCCTGAGACCAGCACAAAGGGAGCACGTGCCTGGGCTTATGGCGCGCCGTGCTAACTAGAAATGGTCTTGTGTGTGTATCCAGGTTCTTCATACAGTCTTATGGTGTATTTTCCTTCATTTTTCATTCCGTTATTTCAGTGAATGTTTTTTCGGTAACTTTTTGCCGGAATCCAAACACGATGTAAACAAGACAACATATTTTTGTAGACCTGTGACTTTCATTATTTACTGATTTGATTGTTATGTATTGATTTGCCTTTTAACATTCAAGGTCATTTTACTGATGGGAATGGGCTTTAGAGATTATTGGCTTTGTGAGTCACGATGCCTACGTCTACACACACCGCCTACTGTGGTCATTTTAAAATTGGGAAGAACACTTACACTATAATTTTGAATTGATTTGTTTCATGTGAATACATTTTCTTCAAACTATTTTGATGGTTAAACATGACCAAAAAGGGATAGGTGTAACCTGAAAGTTGACAAATTTAGCCTCGCAATTTGCCATTTGTTCGCCAATTTAAATAACAACATTGTGTTAATAAGTTCCAAATAAAACGCCTCAAACAAAATATATGTATATCTATAGGCTTCTTATAGGTATTTAATTTCAGGGCTTGCCTAGTCTCTCTCCTTCAATCCAAGAGGTAACTGGAGGTCAACGTGGATTAAACTCATCCTTAAAGGAAGTCATAATGGGCTTGCTCGGGGAAACCGACTTTGTGTGGGGGAATGTAGATTCCTGCCGTGGTGCAGAAGGCCTCGGGGTCAAGATGGATGCTGTCTCTTTGTCCTGGAATAATCATTTCATTCAAAGTTTGACACGCACCCGAGCGCTCAGCCGTTGTTTCGGCTGAAGGTTACCGCTGGACGTGACTCTAGGCTGACTTTTTCTCAGAATGCCGAGGAAACCATGAAAGCCTGTTGCGTGCATAACACTGCGCAAATGATGAGATCCGCTGTTGCTTAGGAACCAAAGTGTCTGAATACATATGAAACCACTTCACAGAGGTGTTTGTCTCAAGTATGGTATGGCTTTATGCCAAGAAGCTCCTGCCAACATTGCATTGTATATTTGCATTGTGCCTATCCCTTAGAGGTTTCTATGTAACCTTTAATTAGCTTTATACTAAATAAATTGCCAAACTAGAACCAAAAAAACGCAATTTAACGGGGTTTTGATTACTTCTGTGTAATAAGCAGCAATACATCTGCTTCTCTTTGAGATTCGGTTGAGTCTTGTTGATTCTCCCTTTTGTCCTACTTTACATTTAAAATACTTTCAAATGGTGCAAAAACACTGTGTCACACGTCCTAATTCTGCCGTGTGTGTGTGTGTGTGTGTGTGTGTGTGTGTGTGTGTGTGTGTGTGTGTGTGTGTGTGTGTGTGTGTGTGTGTGTGTGTGTGTGTGTGTGTGTGTGTGTGTGTGTGTGTGTGTGTGTGTGTGTGTGTGTGTGTGTGTGTGTGTGTGTGTGTGTGTGTGTGTTGCTCTGTATGCTTCTGTGTTTCTCATAGCGCATGCACACCAGGTAGCAGATTATCGCTCAGCCGAGGAAAGGATAGGCGTTGATGGCATCAGTGCGTCAAGGTCGGCCACAGCGGCTGTCGGAGTCGGCCTGTATGCTGCAGTCTGCCCTCACACAAAGACAACACACGGACTGCACACACACTTACTTCAACCGTTGGAAACATCAAGGCCACTTTAAAAGGGAGAAATGCTAATCTTTTGGGACGTAATGATTGTCAGTTAAGCAGCGCGTTAAGAGTGAATTACCGACTCAATTTGTGTATTTAAATTCAGACATGATTAATTGGTTTTCTCGAATGGAAATGCCGACCTAAACCCCCACCCACGAGCCCTCTCCTAAATGTCTTAAGGAGAACAGCATATGCCTGCTGCCGTTCGTGTCTGAAGTCAGGCAATAATCAACGTCAGCAGAGATTTTGAGGAACTGGTCATTTTAGTGGAATATATATTCGCTGGGGAATTTGAAAATATAGTTCATGGTTGCAAATGAAATGCAATAGTCTACTGCAAAATAAATGTAACATGCATTGTCTTTAGAGAACCCATTCATCTAAGTTTGATGCAAAGGTCTCAGACGTCTTGGGAAATTGGGTTTTCCAATGTTTTTCTATTATATAGAATATAGTTTGATTTGCTCGTACATTAGCCAAGTGTTATTTATCATGTTTTATGGATACATTGATATTTTCTTTCTCCCAAGATATGGCAACTCATTTGACCAGAGAAAGAAAACTGTAAATCCTTCTCTCAAGGTTGATATCTTAGTCATGTAGAAATTACCCTCATGTTAACAAGAAGTATCACCTTATACTTAAATTGGAAGAAAAATTCAAAACACAAAAAAATACATCAGCAAGAACTGTGTGATTTAGCACACATTCGTTGGGAGCCACGTTTGTCTTCTGTGGCTGTAGAATCCCGCTAAATATCCCGGTATAGCACTCACAATCCCAGACAAAGTAGTGAATGCTAAGGACCAGGAGCTATGAACCAGCCCTTCGACCCCAACCCATTCCCCTGATTAGCCCCCCCGCTGTGGGGAACCGGCTGAACGGTGAAGGGGGGCTGCAGACACTGCCTCCATCCGCGGGGGCAGCATCTGAGGAACGGCAGCACTTCAAATGGAATGCGAGTGGTTCTCAAGGCAACAGTCATACATTTTTCATCGGACAACTGGCTTTGAGGTAGCATAGGAACCGGGAACATTCAGTCAGTCAGTCAGTCAGTCAGTCAGTTAGTCAGTCAGTCGGGCTGCTGTCTAAAGCTACCAACAACACCAGGGCTTCCTGAGACAAAAGGGATACACATGGGGGAGGAAGGGCACCTGAGAGAGAACAGGAGGTATTGGTGTACTGGCTCATTGTCTGCGCTCTGACGACTTTATACATGCGCCAGGGACGCTGAGCGAATACTCATTTGTTGATTTACATTAGCATATGTTAGCAGCATGGCCCCTGTTGGTAGCACAGCTTGCACTGCTCCGGTTCGCAGACCCAGGCGGGGGTCCGTGGTGGAGGGCTGGACAGATTGAAATGCTAAATTTGAGGGTACAATTTATTTTTGGATGAAAAGTAAGAATCTAGATTCATATTAAATCATTCATGATTTTGTAGCACCATATGGGAAATGCATTTGATTACAAAAAAAAAAAAAAGCTTTGTGTTTATGTTTTAGTATATATATTTTATTCATCACCAGAATTTCTAATATCTATTGTATCAACAATTTGGTCAAAACCAAATTGTTAGACGTTCGACTGAGTCTGCTGAAGATGCGACGAAGAAGCAGGAAAATGTGTGTTTTCGTGTTAGAAGCTTGTATCTTGTATGTTGTAAATATTTTATGACCGCTCTTTAGACCCAACAGTCTTGCTTAAGTCTCCAAAACCTTAACCTATTTCTTATACAACTGGAATTCCATGAAAGCCTCTTATAAAAGGTAACCTCCCACTTTCATATTATTTCCGGTCATCTCTTTATCAATTTGGGGGATCAGAAACCTGAACCTAAGTGTGGCCCCTCCCCCCCAGACACAGGGCCAGAACGCTGCAGAACGGCTGCACATTTAATGGCCGGCTTCCCGGCACCGCAGGATGGGTGCAGCGCCCGGAGGTTAATGCAGGCTGACATCTCCAGCCTCCTTTACCAGCCCCGCCGTCCTGGGACGCCCTGCGATGGGGAACCGATCGCACCTAACGGAGAGACGTCTGTGTCCTGTCCTCCTTCTGAAACCATTAGCCTTTCAACTTTGACCCCCATATTTGAATCAGGTTGTCAAGTGCCCATGAAGTGATACTAGTTTAATTGTTTAATCCATCTCTTCTTGATGCAACTCCTTCCAGCTAAATTATGTTTTATTCAAGAAAGAGTCCGCCATCTTTTTTGTTTATGTGGAATACGTTTGTGCGGAGTACGTTTGGTTTGAATTTAACGCGGATGGTAGACATTTCCTTAAGTGTGATCTAAAGTAGATTTCCCAACGAAAGTCACCTAGGTGGCGTGTACCATTTGGCTTTGTTACTACCTATAGCTGAAAGTTAGCAGTATCAGTGACACAAAATGTCATATTGAAGGGTGTTTAAGCAAGGATGATATAGTAAGCAATCTCAATGGCATATTGTAGTATGGAATGAGGACAGGACAAAGATGCCTTTGTACGCTCCTGTGAGATGGGACGGGGTTTGACAGTGATCCCCGGTGACTCCTACACACAGCCGTGCATTTGTTCGTAAGATTAAAGGCAGGTTGGTGTCAGCAGGCCAGACGGCAGGAAGCAGGTGGCTAGTTTGAAACCTCCCAGTAAAGAGGCACTGGGCTTCTTGTTTTATTTGGGTTCATGTAGTGATGCATCTGATATATCGCAATGGCCATTGATCAGCTAAGGCATAATGTACGGATGTCCTCCGTCCCCCTTCCCGGGAACATGTCTGCACGGCTCTCAAGTCTCAGTCTCACGCATTCAGACTGAGACACACGCAATTCAACCCATGCTCACACTCACACGCCACACTTCGTATTTCTCACTCAGAGAAATTACCAGTAGGCCTATAGCGCCCACCAATTTGCGCCGCTATTTAACAGTGGAACAGGTAGGAATCAAATGGGTTCCCTGTACGTAGGGTAACCAGACGTAAAAAAATGTGTCCGAGCGGAATATCAAAATCGTCCTGGATTTCATTACAAAGCCCCATACATGTTCATATTGAATTTGCGTTGCATTTCTCTGGGTTGTTCACAAACTAGTTAGGCTGCACCCTCCCCAACTGAGTTCAGTTCGCTTTGCATTGGGGGAAGTGAGTAAGGGGAGAGGTTAGGTAGAGCCTGCAGATTGGACTGTTTGACTTGTCATGTTTTGTATTTTTTTTTATTACCATTATTGTTTTATAGGGACAAACATAACAAATTTCTCCTACAGGGGATTGATAAAGTTCTATCTATTGAACAGAAAGAAACACTTGGTCATACTTTACACACTTTACCACAGCATTTATTTGGCCTACTGAATGCGACAGATATATTTTAAGCATTGGACTGAATGCCACATAAATATATATTTTTGCACGTTTGCAATGTTTAAAATTTCACTGAGCGGAGAACTGCTTCTATTCCATATTGATTTCAGTAGAAAAAAAACATTATTTATTCCCGAATGGAGCCAAATAATTGTAATAATTGTAACCGGAGTTGCTCCTCCAATATTGCAGAGGTTGCTGTGGTTTTGTCTCTGCAGTAATTGTTTGTATGTGCAGGAAGAGTGACTGAATAATGGAGAGGAGTCAGGGGTCACCCGCAGCACCCGGCAGCCCACACGCTGCCCACCCTCCTGGGAGGGGGGTCTCAGGCGAGCAGCAGGATGTGTAGGCCCAGAGAGAGGGAGACCTTCAAATAGGTTCAGGTTGGTGGGTGGTGCTCAGGTTATACTGGTCCATTAGGAAGA
This sequence comes from Gadus chalcogrammus, assembly GCF_026213295.1. Classification (NCBI taxonomy): domain Eukaryota; kingdom Metazoa; phylum Chordata; class Actinopteri; order Gadiformes; family Gadidae; genus Gadus; species Gadus chalcogrammus. The sequence continues at coordinate 21,802,505 of NC_079420.1, forward strand.
ACGAAGGGCACCCTCTCAGGAGAGGAAGGGGTCATAAGTCAGAGTGATGCTGTGGTGTGTTTAGTCTATCTGGAAAAATACCCGTCTGCCAAAGTACAAAATAAACACATACAAGCCAATATTGAGAATATAACTAGAATATACTATGTTTGCTGAACATGTAAGGCATTGACAGATAAGATGGATGGTTTAGAAAGAGATGTGGGTCTTATGTGTTGTATGGCAAGGCCATCACACATACAGGCACGCGGTTGGTTGGTTGCCTATAAGGTTGTGCCATCGAAATATGTAAACAGGAAATAGCGATATTGATCTAGAATAGCATATTCGTGTGGTCGACTAACTTCATGCTGTGCTGTAAGAAAGGACAGCTAATTACAACACTTTTTTTTACTGCCTACAGCTTTCAAAGCGCACAGAAATGCTATTCTTTATTCTGTATAAATGTCTGGTGCCATTTTGCTGTTGGGATCAATTGTGCGTATAAGTGCAAGCTATTAAGTGAGGAACCGAGAGAGAGAGGGAGGGAGGGATAGATAGAGGAAGGGGGGAGGGAGTGAGGGATAGATAGAGATGGAAAGAGAGGTAGGGAGGGAGGGACAGATAGAGAGAGACAGGCAGACAGATAAAGAAGAAGAGAAAAAAAATCAATTGTTGCACATGACCGGCTGCTATCAGAATGCAAATCCACCCTGGATCTTTGTTCTCCATGCTTCAGTAACACCACTGACACCGGCAGCAGTGTGTGTGTCTCTGAAGCGGGCTGGTCGGCCCGGTGGAAGAGACGGTGTCGGGGATAATGGAGGTGCGTGGGCCGGGCTGACGCCTGCCTGTTAAGTGACAGGCTAATTACCCATGAGCTTTAATGGCAGCGCCAGCGAGTGGACGGAATGATTGGAGCCGATGTACGCAGAATACTTAGGCGGGGAGCGAGTGGCGACACAGGGCACCTCTGAATCAAGCCCCTTTGTTCGAGTTGTTGTTTTAGTGTTGTTTCTGTGTGTTTTCCCTCTCTGCAACAAAGCCCGCTCAGCGAGAGGGGGGGTCCGGTCGATGGGTGGGCGGGATTCTAACTGTTGCCATGGTGTTACCGATGAGATGACGCCAGTCTTTGTTATACCTGCATAGGAAGTGGCGAGGAATGAGCCTCAGGTGTTGGAGTAACAGCAGCAACCAGTTGTTCATCTGTGATTCAGACTCCATACACCGGTCACCTGAGGTGTCCGGGGTTTAGTCCCAAGGGTGTTTCTTCAGCTTAACCACCTGGAATATAGACGAGAACCCTTTAAATATGACAAAAAACAGGGTTCATTGATAGGTGAGGGCTTTTGGCGGACTAGTCAGAGTGTAACCCTGAAATATTGCCTCAGACTGATCATTTATTCATCATCGTATCATCACACATTCTACAGACAAATTCTGCGTTTTGTGATTTGTTCAAATCGCAGTTTGTATGGAACTGGTTTTATTCAAATGAAATCCAGAAGATGCCAGATACTGATGGCCGTGCGTGACATGATAGAGCAGACATCTTGATGACCTTCTTGTTGTTTTTGGCGGGAGGAATGACGATAGGGAACAGCTTACACACATAGCCGACGCTAACTGTTAGCTTGAGCTCTTTCTCCCCGCCTGTGTTCGGCATCACCCCCCAGACCACACAGCATATTATCTGGCGCGGTTGTAGAAGCCGCTGGCTCTGCCTGCCGTTGTGGGGGAGCCAATCACGGCGGCGGCTACGAGGAACAGCATGGGACGCGTTCCCTTGGATTGTTGGTATTGAGCAGGAAGAAGGGCTGCGGGCGCTAGCCATCAAAGTGCTGCTGTTTGCACTGTGGGAATAGGCATGAATAATCTATAGTTTCTTTGCCCTTCCTCGTATCACCATTCACTATTCACTGTCTGCTGTTACGCCTCACTGTTTGCCTTTTGTTCACACACCCGTCTGCTCCATTTGTATTTATCCGGTCAAAATGTGTTCTTTCTCTTTTATATTACATTCTGGGTGGTTGAAGGTACAGTTTGTTGTTAATGGCAAGATTGAATCTTGCTGATTATGGGGAGATTTTATGGATTAATCGGGCTTCGGTGTCTTGCTTGGCTGTTTTCTTTTGTTTTATGGGGTGCCATAAACATTGATCGGCCATGTGTTGTTTTAATGGAAGAGTCTCTGGAGGAGTGGGAGCTGTAATCACGTTAGGTGAAACCCTGCGGTTGTTATCATTAACACGTCCAACTTTTGGGGGGAACCAGGGAGTAAAGGCAGCCATGTGCATTGCAGACTGTGGGGGAAAACCAGGTAGTGGAGGCAGCCATGGGCTTAACAGACTATTGGACTGCTGCCCCTCTGTGGACGAGAGGCTGAGGTGGGTTTGTCTCGCAAAACTTTGGCTTTTAGGTGTCTTCGTCAATATAATGAAGCATAATCGTTTTTTGGATACACTTTTACATTTGTTACTTTTACAATTATTAAAGAATAACCATACTTATGCCTTCTGTTCCCTAAGGCATGGTTACAATCAGCTACAATCACGCTCACTTTTAATTTATTTTAATGCCATCAGATGGGATCTTGATATACTGTTTCAGACTGCAGGGAACCAAAGCAGAGAGTTATAATTCAACACATTTCTAAATCACATTCTGAATTACCTTAAGATAAGACGGCTAATCTTCCCTTCCTCGAAGCCCTTCCAATTACCTGAATGAGTTGCTAACGTAATCAAAGCAGGCTATCATTTGGTATCAACTCCATCTCCCCATTGATCCCACGCGTGCCAAGAGGGATTGAATAGCACATGAGTTTAAATGTCTGAATGTGGAGCCGCATAACTTATCCAGACTAGCGCCCAGGCGGGGATGTGTTCTGTTTACCAATGGGACAATGTACCCTCCATCCTCCTCCCTCCATACATCATCCCTGTACAAACAGACGCCTGCCTCTGTTGGGAATGAGAGATTCCCTCCATAGCCAGGGTAATTGGCTGTCGAGATTTGCAACTTTTTGGGCCATGCTCAGTGCTTCTGCTGCTTCAGCTGATGGTGGATTGCAAACTCTCTAGTTGAATCATATTCAGATAAATGTCATGATGTGTGTTGATAGGAAATCATCGTTGATTGGATACGCACACACAGGTCTTGAGAATGGTGCTGCGCCGTGGAGACCGAAGCTATCGCCCGCATTCCCAGTGTCAGGCTGGCCAGCCTACCTTCCTCCCAGACCGGTTGGACCTTGACTGTCCCCAGATGAGATCCCCCCCCCCCCATTTAGACGTTCTGCTAATTTGAATATTAATACAGAGAAGCCTGTGTGACCTCCTCCTTCTCTGAGATCCCACCACAGTAGAATAAGATTTGTTCATTAATGATTGCAATGCATTTACCAATGATATCTTCAGCAGCAGCTAAATCCCTGTTAATAACAGCATCTGTGCCTGTGTCACCCGTTGGCGTTGATGAAGCCAAACGCGTACTTGACAAAGGTCAGGGGAGCTCGCTCTTGTTCAAGCCTTGTCCCGTGTCAGTGGATGGGCGTTTAGCAGCTGATTGGGCATACGGTCGTCATAGTAATGGGTGTGCTGTGCTGCAGCCGTAGCGTGGGACGGACAGGATCCGCACCGAGAGGGTAAATGCATGTCAAGATGGACACATCCTGTGGCACACTAATGCACGGCAGAGCCGGGCCGTCGATTACAGGGAGCGAGGCGGGTGCAGGAAACCCTGCTCGCTGAAATCACAGCGGACAGGGTGGAGGAGAGAGGGTGGAGGAGACAGAGGAGACAGGATGGAGGAGAGAGGGTGGAGGAGACAGAGGAGACAGGGTGGAGGAGAGAGGGTGGAGGAGACAAGGTGGAGGAGACAGAGGAGACAGGGTGGAGGAGAGAGGGTGGAGGAGACAGAGGAGACAGGGTGGAGGAGAGAGGGTGGAGGAGACAGAGGAGACAGGGTGGAGGAGACAGAGGAGACAGGGTGGAGGAGAGAGGGTGGAGGAGACAGGGTGGAGGAGAGAGGGTGGAGGAGACAAGGTGGAGGAGACAGGGTGGAGGAGAGAGGGTGGAGGAGACAGAGGAGACAGGGTGGAGGAGAGAGGGTGGAGGAGACAGAGGAGACAGGGTGGAGGAGACAGAGGAGACAGGGTGGAGGAGAGAGGGTGGAGGAGACAGAGGAGACAGGGTGGAGGAGATAGGGTGGAGGAGACAGAGGAGACAGAGTGGAGGAGATAGGGTGGAGGAGACAGGGGGAGGAGAGGCAGTGGATGAGACAGGGCCGCTGTCGATGAGTCATAAGACGAGTGTGATGGTCTTTTCCCAACAGGGTTCTGACCCAGCGCGGCTGTGATGGGACAGTCCCCGTCAGGACGTTGGTCACCCACCTTCTCTGTCATGGTCTTCTTAATTACATCTAGTCATTGACAAGAACATGATGTTTAATGCTTAACGCCTTATCTAATTTATCATCATGTTCATTCATATTCCCGGTCGTTGACAGAAATGGCAGCTGTTGATTATGATCTCTCTCCTTTTATCAAAATGCCATTATTGGTACGGGTGTGTGTGTGTATGTATGGATCATATCTCTATATCAGAGTGTATTCACCAACGAGGAGTTGGTGTCTGGTGGTGCAGGAGGGTCTGTTCAGAGCCTGAGTGGGAGTAGAGCACAGGAGAGTGTTTGGAACAGACAGCAGTAGCGGGCAGCCTTGGAGAGTAGACCACTATGATCCGTCTGTTCGTAGGTAGGATGACCCACCCCGTCCCCC